>NC_082652.1:61264052-61488681 GCF_028023285.1 Balaenoptera ricei
TCACAAGGAGGTAGGCTGCGTGTTCCCTGGAAACGGGGACCTGATGGCACAGGCCTTGCCTTCCTATTTTGAATGCTCCATTCATGCTGCCTTGAAACCACCTAAATAACAGTTTTAGGACGGTTCTCTAGTCACTGTAGGCAGGGCTCTGGGAAGGGCACGAGTGTTCTCTCCATCAACAGGGTGCTTTCATAGCCTGGGTGGGAGCTCCTCCTGAGACGCTCTAGAGCTAAAAGGAAACTTGACGTGAGTCTTGTCCTCAAGGTAAAGCCTTGAATAGCCTGCCGAAGCGGAAGCTTGGAGCAGAGTCCTTGAAGCCTTAGCTTTAGGTCTCTTTTCTTTTAAGGTTAGTAAGCTTTCAGGACACTGAGGACCTCGCGTGGGCACCCTATTCCCTGCAAGAACACCTAGTACCGGCAGGCTCCACTAGGCTGCTAAGAAACATCCAGGCCCGGAAACCTTTCCCAGTCACTCTGTGTATGCTGAGTGTAGGGCATCACACTGCATTCTTCCTTGGGAGAGCTGGATTTCCTCAGCACTAGAATAGCTCCAGGAAATCTGTTCTCTCAGGTCCTACATGTCAGGCAAATCTGCCTCATAGCCCTAGGCTGAGCGGCACTGACAAACCAAAACTGCTTTGCATTCCTCGTACAGAGTCATACCTTAAGACCCCATACTTAGAGGAGAAAGTCGGCTTGCGTTCCTGCCTTAACCACAGCACAGTCCTCCTCTTACACTGCAGGGTTTTAGAAGAAGCTAAGCCCCGATAGCGTACCTAGAGCGTTCCTTGGGAGAGGCAGTTGGCTACACGGAGAACTCCGTGCCAAGGTAACGTTATTCAGGGAAGGGACCAGTGTGTAGCTAGAGTGTATATTTACTTGGAGAAATCACAAGGAGGTAGGCTGCGTGTTCGATGGAAACGGGGACCTGATGGCACAGGCCTTGCCTTCCCATTTTGAATGCTCCATTCATGCTGCCTTGAAACTACCTAAAAAACAGTTTTAGGACGGTTCTCTAGTCACTGTAGGCAGGGCTCTGGGAAGGGCACGAGTGTTCTCTACATCAACAGGGTGCTTTCATAGCCTGGGTGGGAGCTCCTCCTGAGACGCTCTAGAGCTAAAAGGAAACTTGACGTGAGTCCTTTCCTCTAGGTAAAGCCGTGAATAGCCTGCCGAAGCGGAAGCTTGGAACAGAGTCCTTGAAGCATTAGCTTTAGGTCTGTTTTCTTTTAAAGTTAGTAAGCTTTCAGGACACCGAGGACCTCGCGTGGGCACCCTATTCCCTGCAAGAACACCTAGTACCGGCAGGCTCCACTAGGCTGCTAAGAAACATCCAGGCCCAGAAACCTTTCCCAGTCACTCTGTGTATGCTGAGTGTAGGGCAACACACTGCATTCTTCCTTGGGAGAGCTGGATTTCCTCAGCACTCCAACAGCTCCAGGAAATCTGTTCTCTCACGTCCTACACGTCATGCAAATCTGCCTCATAGCCCTAGGCTGAGCGGCACTGAGAAACCAAAACTGCTTTGCATTCCTCGTACAGAGTCATACCTTAAGAGCCCATACTTAGAGGAGAAAGTCGGCTTGCGTTCCTGCCTTAACCACAGCACAGTTTTTCCTCTTACACTGCAGGGTGTTAGAAGAAGTTAAGCCCCGATAGCGTACCTAGAGCGTTCTTTGGGAGAGGCAGTTGGCTACACGGAGAACTCCGTGCCAAGGTAACGTTATTCAGGGAAGGGACCAGTGTGTAGCTAGAGTGTATATTTACTTGGAGAAATCACAAGGAGGTAGGCTGCGTGTTCGCTGGAAACGGGGACCTGATGGCACAGGCCTTGCCTTCCCATTTTGAATGCTCCATTCATGCTGCCTTGAAACTACCTTAATAACAGTTTTAGGACGGTTCTCTAGTCACTGTAGGCAGGGCTCTGGGAAGGGCACGAGTGTTCTCTACATCGACAGGGTGCTTTCATAGCCTGGGTGGGAGCTCCTCCTGAGACGCTCTAGAGCTAAAAGGAAACTTGACGTGAGTCCTGTCCTCAAGGTAAAGCCTTGAATAGCCTGCCGTAGCGGAAGCTTGGAGCAGAGTCCTTGAAGCATTAGCTTTAGGTCTCTTTTCTTTTAAGGTTAGTAAGCTTTCAGGACACTGAGGACCTCGCGTGAGCACCCTATTCCCTGCAAGAACACCTAGGACCGGCAGGCTCCACTAGGCTGCTAAGAAACATCCAGGCCCGGAAACCTTTCCCAGTCACTCTGTGTATGCTGAGTGTAGGGCAACACACTGCACTCTTCCTTGGGAGAGCTGAATTTCCTCAGCACTCCAACAGCTCCAGGAAATCTGTTCTCTCAGGTCCTACATGTCAGGCATATCTGCCTCATAGTCCTAGGCTGAGCGGCACTGAGAAACCAAAACTGCTTTGCATTCCTCGTACAGAGTCATACCTTAAGACCCCATACTTAGAGGAGAAAGTCGGCTTGCGTTCCTGCCTTAACCACAGCACAGTCCTCCTCTTACACTGCAGGGTTTTAGAAGAAGCTAAGCCCCGATAGCGTACCTAGAGCGTTCCTTGGGAGAGGCAGTTGGCTACACGGAGAACTCCGTGCCAAGGAAAGGTTATTCAGGGAAGGGACCAGTGTGTAGCTAGAGGGTATATTTACTCAGTAGAAATCACAAGGAGGTAGGCTGCGTGTTCCCTGGAAACGGGGACCTGATGGCACAGGCCTTGCCTTCCCATTTTGAATGCTCCATTCATGCTGCCTTGAAACCACCTAAATAACAGTTTTAGGACGGTTCTCTAGTCACTGTAGGCAGGGCTCTGGGAAGGGCACGAGTGTTCTCTACATCAACAGGGTGCTTTCATAGCCTGGGTGGGAGCTCCTCCTGAGACGCTCTAGAGCTAAAAGGAAACTTGACGTGAGTCCTGTCCTCAAGGTAAAGCCTTGAATAGCCTGCCGAAGCGGAAGCTTGGAGCAGAGTCCTTGAAGCATTAGCTTTAGGTCTCTTTTCTTTTAAGGTTAGTAAGCTTTCAGGACACCGAGGACCTCGCGTGGGCACCCTATTCCCTGCAAGAACACCTAGTACCGGCAGGCTCCACTAGGCTGCTAAGAAACATCCAGGCCCGGAAACCTTTCCCAGTCACTCTGTGTATGCTGAGTGTAGGGCATCACACTGCACTCTTCCTTGGGAGAGCTGGATTTCCTCAGCACTCGAATAGCTCCAGGAAATCTGTTCTCTCAGGTCCTACATGTCAGGCAAATCTGCCTCATAGCCCTAGGCTGAGCGGCACTGACAAACCAAAACTGCTTTGCATTCCTCGTACAGAGTCATACCTTAAGACCCCATACTTAGAGGAGAAAGTCGGCTTGCGTTCCTGCCTTAACCACAGCACAGTCCTCCTCTTACACTGCAGGGTTTTAGAAGAAGCCAAGCCCCGAGAGCGTACCTAGAGCGTTCCTTGGGAGAGGCAGTTGGCTACACGGAGAACTCCGTGCCAAGGTAACGTTATTCAGGGAAGGGACCAGTGTGTAGCTAGAGTGTATATTTACTTGGAGAAATCACAAGGAGGTAGGCTGCGTGTTCGCTGGAAACGGGGACCTGATGGCACAGGCCTTGCCTTCCCATTTTGAATGCTCCATTCATGCTGCCTTGAAACTACCTTAATAACAGTTTTAGGACGGTTCTCTAGTCACTGTACGCAGGGCTCTGGGAAGGGCACGAGTGTTCTCTACATCGACAGGGTGCTTTCATAGCCTGGGTGGGAGCTCCTCCTGAGACGCTCTAGAGCTAAAAGGAAACTTGACGTGAGTCCTGTCCTCAAGGTAAAGCCTTGAATAGCCTGCCGTAGCGGAAGCTTGGAGCAGAGTCCTTGAAGCATTAGCTTTAGGTCTCTTTTCTTTTAAGGTTAGTAAGCTTTCAGGACACTGAGGACCTCGCGTGAGCACCCTATTCCCTGCAAGAACACCTAGGACCGGCAGGCTCCACTAGGCTGCTAAGAAACATCCAGGCCCGGAAACCTTTCCCAGTCACTCTGTGTATGCTGAGTGTAGGGCATCACACTGCACTCTTCCTTGGGAGAGCTGGATTTCCTCAGCACTCGAATAGCTCCAGGAAATCTGTTCTCTCAGGTCCTACATGTCAGGCAAATCTGCCTCATAGCCCTAGGCTGAGCGGCACTGAGAAACCAAAACTGCTTTGCATTCCTCGTACAGAGTCATACCTTAAGACCCCATACTTAGAGGAGAAAGTCGGCTTGCGTTCCTGCCTTAACCACAGCACAGTCCTCCTCTTACACTGCAGGGTTTTAGAAGAAGCTAAGCCCCGATAGCGTACCTAGAGCGTTCCTTGGGAGAGGCAGTTGGCTACAAGGAGAACTCCGTGCTAAGGTAACGTTATTCAGGGAAGGGACCAGTGTAGCTAGAGTGTATATTTACTTGGAAAAATCACAAGGAGGTAGGCTGCGTGTTCGCTGGAAACGGGGACCTGATGGCACAGGCCTTGCTTTCCCATTTTCAATGCTCCATTCATGCTGCCTTGAAACTACCTAAAAAACAGTTTTAGGACGGTTCTCTAGTCACTGTAGGCAGGGCTCTGGGAAGGGAACGAGTGTTCTCTCCATCAACAGGGTGCTTTCATAGCCTGGGTGGGAGCTCCTCCTGAGACGCTCTAGAGCTAAAAGGAAACTTGACGTGAGTCCTTTCCTCTAGGTAAAGCCGTGAATAGCCTGCCGAAGCGGAAGCTTGGAACAGAGTCCTTGAAGCATTAGCTTTAGGTCTGTTTTCTTTTAAAGTTAGTAAGCTTTCAGGACACCGAGGACCTCGCGTGGGCACCCTATTCCCTGCAAGAACACCTAGTACCGGCAGGCTCCACTAGGCTGCTAAGAAACATCCAGGCCCGGAAACCTTTCCCAGTCACTCTGTGTATGCTGAGTGTAGGGCAACACACTGCATTCTTCCTTGGGAGAGCTGGATTTCCTCAGCACTCCAACAGCTCCAGGAAATCTGTTCTCTCACGTCCTACACGTCATGCAAATCTGCCCCATAGCCCTAGGCTGAGCGGCACTGAGAAACCAAAACTGCTTTGCATTCCTCGTACAGAGTCATACCTTAAGACCCCATACTTAGAGGAGAAAGTCGGCTTGCGTTCCTGCCTTAACCACAGCACAGTCCTCCTCTTACACTGCAGGGTTTTAGAAGAAGCCAAGCCCCGAGAGCGTACCTAGAGCGTTCCTTGGGAGAGGCAGTTGGCTACACGGAGAACTCCGTGCCAAGGTAACGTTATTCAGGGAAGGGACCAGTGTGTAGCTAGAGTGTATATTTACTTGGAGAAATCACAAGGAGGTAGGCTGCGTGTTCGCTGGAAACGGGGACCTGATGGCACAGGCCTTGCCTTCCCATTTTGAATGCTCCATTCATGCTGCCTTGAAACTACCTTAATAACAGTTTTAGGACGGTTCTCTAGTCACTGTAGGCAGGGCTCTGGGAAGGGCACGAGTGTTCTCTCCATCAACAGGGTGCTTTCATAGCCTGGGTGGGAGCTCCTCCTGAGACGCTCTAGAGCTAAAAGGAAACTTGACGTGAGTCCTTTCCTCTAGGTAAAGCCGTGAATAGCCTGCCGAAGCGGAAGCTTGGAACAGAGTCCTTGAAGCATTAGCTTTAGGTCTGTTTTCTTTTAAAGTTAGTAAGCTTTCAGGACACCGAGGACCTCGCGTGGGCACCCTATTCCCTGCAAGAACACCTAGTACCGGCAGGCTCCACTAGGCTGCTAAGAAACATCCAGGCCCAGAAACCTTTCCCAGTCACTCTGTGTATGCTGAGTGTAGGGCAACACACTGCATTCTTCCTTGGGAGAGCTGGATTTCCTCAGCACTCCAACAGCTCCAGGAAATCTGTTCTCTCACGTCCTACACGTCATGCAAATCTGCCTCATAGCCCTAGGCTGAGCGGCACTGAGAAACCAAAACTGCTTTGCATTCCTCGTACAGAGTCATACCTTAAGAGCCCATACTTAGAGGAGAAAGTCGGCTTGCGTTCCTGCCTTAACCACAGCACAGTTTTTCCTCTTACACTGCAGGGTGTTAGAAGAAGTTAAGCCCCGATAGCGTACCTAGAGCGTTCTTTGGGAGAGGCAGTTGGCTACACGGAGAACTCCGTGCCAAGGAAAGGTTATTCAGGGAAGGGACCAGTGTGTAGCTAGAGGGTATATTTACTCAGTAGAAATCACAAGGAGGTAGGCTGCGTGTTCCCTGGAAACGGGGACCTGATGGCACAGGCCTTGCCTTCCTATTTTGAATGCTCCATTCATGCTGCCTTGAAACCACCTAAATAACAGTTTTAGGACGGTTCTCTAGTCACTGTAGGCAGGGCTCTGGGAAGGGCACGAGTGTTCTCTCCATCAACAGGGTGCTTTCATAGCCTGGGTGGGAGCTCCTCCTGAGACGCTCTAGAGCTAAAAGGAAACTTGACGTGAGTCCTGTCCTCAAGGTAAAGCCTTGAATAGCCTGCCGAAGCGGAAGCTTGGAGCAGAGTCCTTGAAGCATTAGCTTTAGGTCTCTTTTCTTTTAAGGTTAGTAAGCTTTCAGGACACTGAGGACCTCGCGTGGGCACCCTATTCCCTGCAAGAACACCTAGTACCGGCAGGCTCCACTAGGCTGCTAAGAAACATCCAGGCCCGGAAACCTTTCCCAGTCACTCTGTGTATGCTGAGTGTAGGGCATCACACTGCACTCTTCCTTGGGAGAGCTGGATTTCCTCAGCACTCGAATAGCTCCAGGAAATCTGTTCTCTCAGGTCCTACATGTCAGGCAAATCTGCCTCATAGCCCTAGGCTGAGCGGCACTGAGAAACCAAAACTGCTTTGCATTCCTCGTACAGAGTCATACCTTAAGACCCCATACTTAGAGGAGAAAGTCGGCTTGCGTTCCTGCCTTAACCACAGCACAGTCCTCCTCTTACACTGCAGGGTTTTAGAAGAAGCTAAGCCCCGATAGCGTACCTAGAGCGTTCCTTGGGAGAGGCAGTTGGCTACACGGAGAACTCCGTGCCAAGGTAACGTTATTCAGGGAAGGGACCAGTGTGTAGCTAGAGTGTATATTTACTTGGAGAAATCACAAGGAGGTAGGCTGCGTGTTCGCTGGAAACGGGGACCTGATGGCAGAGGCCTTGCCTTCCCATTTTGAATGCTCCATTCATGCTGCCTTGAAACTACCTTAATAACAGTTTTAGGACGGTTCTCTAGTCACTGTAGGCAGGGCTCTGGGAAGGGCACGAGTGTTCTCTACATCAACAGGGTGCTTTCATAGCCTGGGTGGGAGCTCCTCCTGAGACGCTCTAGAGCTAAAAGGAAACTTGACGTGAGTCCTGTCCTCAAGGTAAAGCCTTAAATAGCCTGCCGTAGCGGAAGCTTGGAGCAGAGTCCTTGAAGCATTAGCTTTAGGTCTCTTTTCTTTTAAGGTTAGTAAGCTTTCAGGACACTGAGGACCTCGCGTGAGCACCCTATTCCCTGCAAGAACACCTAGGACCGGCAGGCTCCACTAGGCTGCTAAGAAACATCCAGGCCCGGAAACCTTTCACTGTTACTCTGTGTCTGCTGAGTGTAGGGCAACACACTGCACTCTTCTTTGGGAGACCTGGATTTCTTCAGCACTCCAACAGCTCCAGGAAAACTGTTCTCTCACGTCCTACACGTCATGCAAATCTGCTTCATAGCCCTAGGCTGAGCGGCACTGAGAAACCAAAACTGCTTTGCATTCCTCGTACAGAGTCATACCTTAAGACCCCATACTTAGAGGAGAAAGTCGGCTTGCGTTCCTGCCTTAACCACAGCACAGTCCTCCTCTTACACTGCAGGGTTTTAGAAGAAGCTAAGCCCCGATAGCGTACCTAGAGCGTTCCTTGGGAGAGGCAGTTGGCTACAAGGAGAACTCCGTGCTAAGGTAACGTTATTCAGGGAAGGGACCAGTGTAGCTAGAGTGTATATTTACTTGGAGAAATCACAAGGAGGTAGGCTGCGTGTTCGCTGGAAACGGGGACCTGATGGCACAGGCCTTGCTTTCCCATTTTCAATGCTCCATTCATGCTGCCTTGAAACTACCTAAAAAACAGTTTTAGGACGGTTCTCTAGTCACTGTAGGCAGGGCTCTGGGAAGGGAACGAGTGTTCTCTCCATCAACAGGGTGCTTTCATAGCCTGGGTGGGAGCTCCTCCTGAGACGCTCTAGAGCTAAAAGGAAACTTGACGTGAGTCCTTTCCTCTAGGTAAAGCCGTGAATAGCCTGCCGAAGCGGAAGCTTGGAACAGAGTCCTTGAAGCATTAGCTTTAGGTCTGTTTTCTTTTAAAGTTAGTAAGCTTTCAGGACACCGAGGACTTCGCGTGGGCACCCTATTCCCTGCAAGAACACCTAGTACCGGCAGCTCCACTAGGCTGCTAAGAAACATCCAGGCCCAGAAACCTTTCCCAGTCACTCTGTGTATGCTGAGTGTAGGGCAACACACTGCATTCTTCCTTGGGAGAGCTGGATTTCCTCAGCACTCCAACAGCTCCAGGAAATCTGTTCTCTCACGTCCTACACGTCATGCAAATCTGCCCCATAGCCCTAGGCTGAGCGGCACTGAGAAACCAAAACTGCTTTGCATTCCTCGTACAGAGTCATACCTTAAGACCCCATACTTAGAGGAGAAAGTCGGCTTGCGTTCCTGCCTTAACCACAGCACAGTTTTTCCTCTTACACTGCAGGGTGTTAGAAGAAGTTAAGCCCCGATAGCGTACCTAGAGCGTTCTTTGGGAGAGGCAGTTGGCTACACGGAGAACTCCGTGCCAAGGAAAGGTTATTCAGGGAAGGGACCAGTGTGTAGCTAGAGGGTATATTTACTCAGTAGAAATCACAAGGAGGTAGGCTGCGTGTTCCCTGGAAACGGGGACCTGATGGCACAGGCCTTGCCTTCCTATTTTGAATGCTCCATTCATGCTGCCTTGAAACCACCTAAATAACAGTTTTAGGACGGTTCTCTAGTCACTGTAGGCAGGGCTCTGGGAAGGGCACGAGTGTTCTCTCCATCAACAGGGTGCTTTCATAGCCTGGGTGGGAGCTCCTCCTGAGACGCTCTAGAGCTAAAAGGAAACTTGACGTGAGTCCTGTCCTCAAGGTAAAGCCTTGAATAGCCTGCCGAAGCGGAAGCTTGGAGCAGAGTCCTTGAAGCATTAGCTTTAGGTCTCTTTTCTTTTAAGGTTAGTAAGCTTTCAGGACACTGAGGACCTCGCGTGGGCACCCTATTCCCTGCAAGAACACCTAGTACCGGCAGGCTCCACTAGGCTGCTAAGAAACATCCAGGCCCGGAAAACTTTCCCAGTCACTCTGTGTATGCTGAGTGTAGGGCATCACACTGCACTCTTCCTTGGGAGAGCTGGATTTCCTCAGCACTCGAATAGCTCCAGGAAATCTGTTCTCTCAGGTCCTACATGTCAGGCAAATCTGCCTCATAGCCCTAGGCTGAGCGGCACTGAGAAACCAAAACTGCTTTGCATTCCTCGTACAGAGTCATACCTTAAGACCCCATACTTAGAGGAGAAAGTCGGCTTGCGTTCCTGCCTTAACCACAGCACAGTCCTCCTCTTACACTGCAGGGTTTTAGAAGAAGCTAAGCCCCGATAGCGTACCTAGAGCGTTCCTTGGGAGAGGCAGTTGGCTACACGGAGAACTCCGTGCCAAGGTAACGTTATTCAGGGAAGGGACCAGTGTGTAGCTAGAGTGTATATTTACTTGGAGAAATCACAAGGAGGTAGGCTGCGTGTTCGCTGGAAACGGGGACCTGATGGCAGAGGCCTTGCCTTCCCATTTTGAATGCTCCATTCATGCTGCCTTGAAACTACCTTAATAACAGTTTTAGGACGGTTCTCTAGTCACTGTAGGCAGGGCTCTGGGAAGGGCACGAGTGTTCTCTACATCAACAGGGTGCTTTCATAGCCTGGGTGGGAGCTCCTCCTGAGACGCTCTAGAGCTAAAAGGAAACTTGACGTGAGTCCTGTCCTCAAGGTAAAGCCTTAAATAGCCTGCCGTAGCGGAAGCTTGGAGCAGAGTCCTTGAAGCATTAGCTTTAGGTCTCTTTTCTTTTAAGGTTAGTAAGCTTTCAGGACACTGAGGACCTCGCGTGAGCACCCTATTCCCTGCAAGAACACCTAGGACCGGCAGGCTCCACTAGGCTGCTAAGAAACATCCAGGCCCGGAAACCTTTCACTGTTACTCTGTGTCTGCTGAGTGTAGGGCAACACACTGCACTCTTCTTTGGGAGACCTGGATTTCTTCAGCACTCCAACAGCTCCAGGAAAACTGTTCTCTCACGTCCTACACGTCATGCAAATCTGCTTCATAGCCCTAGGCTGAGCGGCACTGAGAAACCAAAACTGCTTTGCATTCCTCGTACAGAGTCATACCTTAAGACCCCATACTTAGAGGAGAAAGTCGGCTTGCGTTCCTGCCTTAACCACAGCACAGTCCTCCTCTTACACTGCAGGGTTTTAGAAGAAGCTAAGCCCCGATAGCGTACCTAGAGCGTTCCTTGGGAGAGGCAGTTGGCTACAAGGAGAACTCCGTGCTAAGGTAACCTTATTCAGGGAAGGGACCAGTGTAGCTAGAGTGTATATTTACTTGGAGAAATCACAAGGAGGTAGGCTGCGTGTTCGCTGGAAACGGGGACCTGATGGCACAGGCCTTGCTTTCCCATTTTCAATGCTCCATTCATGCTGCCTTGAAACTACCTAAAAAACAGTTTTAGGACGGTTCTCTAGTCACTGTAGGCAGGGCTCTGGGAAGGGAACGAGTGTTCTCTCCATCAACAGGGTGCTTTCATAGCCTGGGTGGGAGCTCCTCCTGAGACGCTCTAGAGCTAAAAGGAAACTTGACGTGAGTCCTTTCCTCTAGGTAAAGCCGTGAATAGCCTGCCGAAGCGGAAGCTTGGAACAGAGTCCTTGAAGCATTAGCTTTAGGTCTGTTTTCTTTTAAAGTTAGTAAGCTTTCAGGACACCGAGGACTTCGCGTGGGCACCCTATTCCCTGCAAGAACACCTAGTACCGGCAGCTCCACTAGGCTGCTAAGAAACATCCAGGCCCAGAAACCTTTCCCAGTCACTCTGTGTATGCTGAGTGTAGGGCAACACACTGCATTCTTCCTTGGGAGAGCTGGATTTCCTCAGCACTCCAACAGCTCCAGGAAATCTGTTCTCTCACGTCCTACACGTCATGCAAATCTGCCCCATAGCCCTAGGCTGAGCGGCACTGAGAAACCAAAACTGCTTTGCATTCCTCGTACAGAGTCATACCTTAAGACCCCATACTTAGAGGAGAAAGTCGGCTTGCGTTCCTGCCTTAACCACAGCACAGTTTTTCCTCTTACACTGCAGGGTGTTAGTAGAAGTTAAGCCCCGATAGCATACCTAGAGCGTTCTTTGGGAGAGGCAGTTGGCTACACGGAGAACTCCGTGCCAAGGAAAGGTTATTCAGGGAAGGGACCAGTGTGTAGCTAGAGGGTATATTTACTCAGTAGAAATTACAAGGAGGTAGGCTGCGTGTTCGCTGGAAACGGGGACCTGATGGCAGAGGCCTTGCCTTCCCATTTTGAATGCTCCATTCATGCTGCCTTGAAACTACCTTAATAACAGTTTTAGGACGGTTCTCTAGTCACTGTAGGCAGGGCTCTGGGAAGGGCACGAGTGTTCTCTACATCAACAGGGTGCTTTCATAGCCTGGGTGGGAGCTCCTCCTGAGACGCTCTAGAGCTAAAAGGAAACTTGACGTGAGTCCTGTCCTCAAGGTAAAGCCTTAAATAGCCTGCCGTAGCGGAAGCTTGGAGCAGAGTCCTTGAAGCATTAGCTTTAGGTCTCTTTTCTTTTAAGGTTAGTAAGCTTTCAGGACACTGAGGACCTCGCGTGAGCACCCGATTCCCTGCAAGAACACCTAGGAACGGCAGGCTCCACTAGGCTGCTAAGAAACATCCAGGCCCGGAAACCTTTCCCTGTTACTCTGTGTCTGCTGAGTGTAGGGCAACACACTGCACTCTTCTTTGGGAGACCTGGATTTCTTCAGCACTCCAACAGCTCCAGGAAATCTGTTCTCTCACGTCCTACACGTCATGCAAATCTGCCTCCTAGCCCTAGGCTGAGCGGCACTGAGAAACCAAAACTGCTTTGCATTCCTCGTACAGAGTCAGACCTTAAGACCCCATACTTAGAGGAGAAAGTCGGCTTGCGTTCCTGCCTTAACCACAGCACAGTCCTCCTCTTACACTGCAGGGTTTTAGAAGAAGCTAAGCCCCGATAGCGTACCTAGAGCGTTCCTTGGGAGAGGCAGTTGGCTACACGGAGAACTCCGTGCTAAGGTAACGTTATTCAGGGAAGGGACCAGTGTAGCTAGAGTGTATATTTACTTGGAGAAATCACAAGGAGGTAGGCTGCGTGTTCGCTGGAAACGGGGACCTGATGGCACAGGCCTTGCTTTCCCATTTTCAATGCTCCATTCATGCTGCCTTGAAACTACCTAAAAAACAGTTTTAGGACGGTTCTCTAGTCACTGTAGGCAGGGCTCTGGGAAGGGAACGAGTGTTCTCTCCATCAACAGGGTGCTTTCATAGCCTGGGTGGGAGCTCCTCCTGAGACGCTCTAGAGCTAAAAGGAAACTTGACGTGAGTCCTTTCCTCTAGGTAAAGCCGTGAATAGCCTGCCGAAGCGGAAGCTTGGAACAGAGTCCTTGAAGCATTAGCTTTAGGTCTGTTTTCTTTTAAAGTTAGTAAGCTTTCAGGACACCGAGGACCTCGCGTGGGCACCCTATTCCCTGCAAGAACACCTAGTACCGGCAGGCTCCACTAGGCTGCTAAGAAACATCCAGGCCCAGAAACCTTTCCCAGTCACTCTGTGTATGCTGAGTGTAGGGCAACACACTGCATTCTTCCTTGGGAGAGCTGGATTTCCTCAGCACTCCAACAGCTCCAGGAAATCTGTTCTCTCACGTCCTACACGTCATGCAAATCTGCCCCATAGCCCTAGGCTGAGCGGCACTGAGAAACCAAAACTGCTTTGCATTCCTCGTACAGAGTCACACCTTAAGACCCCATACTTAGAGGAGAAAGTCGGCTTGCGTTCCTGCCTTAACCACAGCACAGTTTTTCCTCTTACACTGCAGGGTGTTAGAAGAAGTTAAGCCCCGATAGCGTACCTAGAGCGTTCTTTGGGAGAGGCAGTTGGCTACACGGAGAACTCCGTGCCAAGGAAAGGTTATTCAGGGAAGGGACCAGTGTGTAGCTAGAGGGTATATTTACTCAGTAGAAATCACAAGGAGGTAGGCTGCGTGTTCCCTGGAAACGGGGACCTGATGGCACAGGCCTTGCCTTCCCATTTTGAATGCTCCATTCATGCTGCCTTGAAACCACCTAAATAACAGTTTTAGGACGGTTCTCTAGTCACTGTAGGCAGGGCTCTGGGAAGGGCACGAGTGTTCTCTACATCAACAGGGTGCTTTCATAGCCTGGGTGGGAGCTCCTCCTGAGACGCTCTAGAGCTAAAAGGAAACTTGACGTGAGTCCTGTCCTCAAGGTAAAGCCTTGAATAGCCTGCCGAAGCGGAAGCTTGGAGCAGAGTCCTTGAAGCATTAGCTTTAGGTCTGTTTTCTTTTAAGGTTAGTAAGCTTTCAGGACACCGAGGACCTCGCGTGGGCACCCTATTCCCTGCAAGAACACCTAGTACCGGCAGGCTCCACTAGGCTGCTAAGAAACATCCAGGCCCGGAAACCTTTCCCAGTCACTCTGTGTATGCTGAGTGTAGGGCATCACACTGCACTCTTCCTTGGGAGAGCTGGATTTCCTCAGCACTCGAATAGCTCCAGGAAATCTGTTCTCTCAGGTCCTACATGTCAGGCAAATCTGCCTCATAGCCCTAGGCTGAGCGGCACTGACAAACCAAAACTGCTTTGCATTCCTCGTACAGAGTCATACCTTAAGACCCCATACTTAGAGGAGAAAGTCGGCTTGCGTTCCTGCCTTAACCACAGCACAGTCCTCCTCTTACACTGCAGGGTTTTAGAAGAAGCCAAGCCCCGAGAGCGTACCTAGAGCGTTCCTTGGGAGAGGCAGTTGGCTACACGGAGAACTCCGTGCCAAGGTAACGTTATTCAGGGAAGGGACCAGTGTGTAGCTAGAGTGTATATTTACTTGGAGAAATCACAAGGAGGTAGGCTGCGTGTTCGCTGGAAACGGGGACCTGATGGCACAGGCCTTGCCTTCCCATTTTGAATGCTCCATTCATGCTGCCTTGAAACTACCTTAATAACAGTTTTAGGACGGTTCTCTAGTCACTGTAGGCAGGGCTCTGGGAAGGGCACGAGTGTTCTCTACATCGACAGGGTGCTTTCATAGCCTGGGTGGGAGCTCCTCCTGAGACGCTCTAGAGCTAAAAGGAAACTTGACGTGAGTCCTGTCCTCAAGGTAAAGCCTTGAATAGCCTGCCGTAGCGGAAGCTTGGAGCAGAGTCCTTGAAGCATTAGCTTTAGGTCTCTTTTCTTTTAAGGTTAGTAAGCTTTCAGGACACTGAGGACCTCGCGTGAGCATCCTATTCCCTGCAAGAACACCTAGGACCGGCAGGCTCCACTAGGCTGCTAAGAAACATCCAGGCCCGGAAACCTTTCCCAGTCACTCTGTGTATGCTGAGTGTAGGGCAACACACTGCACTCTTCCTTGGGAGAGCTGAATTTCCTCAGCACTCCAACAGCTCCAGGAAATCTGTTCTCTCAGGTCCTACATGTCAGGCAAATCTGCCTCATAGCCCTAGGCTGAGCGGCACTGAGAAACCAAAACTGCTTTGCATTCCTCGTACAGAGTCATACCTTAAGACCCCATACTTAGAGGAGAAAGTCGGCTTGCGTTCCTGCCTTAACCACAGCACAGTCCTCCTCTTACACTGCAGGGTTTTAGAAGAAGCTAAGCCCCGATAGCGTACCTAGAGCGTTCCTTGGGAGAGGCAGTTGGCTACACGGAGAACTCCGTGCTAAGGTAACGTTATTCAGGGAAGGGACCAGTGTAGCTAGAGTGTATATTTACTTGGAGAAATCACAAGGAGGTAGGCTGCGTGTTCGCTGGAAACGGGGACCTGATGGCACAGGCCTTGCTTTCCCATTTTCAATGCTCCATTCATGCTGCCTTGAAACTACCTAAAAAACAGTTTTAGGACGGTTCTCTAGTCACTGTAGGCAGGGCTCTGGGAAGGGCACGAGTGTTCTCTACATCGACAGGGTGCTTTCATAGCCTGGGTGGGAGCTCCTCCTGAGACGCTCTAGAGCTAAAAGGAAACTTGACGTGAGTCCTGTCCTCAAGGTAAAGCCTTGAATAGCCTGCCGTAGCGGAAGCTTGGAGCAGAGTCCTTGAAGCATTAGCTTTAGGTCTCTTTTCTTTTAAGGTTAGTAAGCTTTCAGGACACTGAGGACCTCGCGTGAGCAGCCTATTCCCTGCAAGAACACCTAGGACCGGCAGGCTCCACTAGGCTGCTAAGAAACATCCAGGCCCGGAAACCTTTCCCAGTCACTCTGTGTATGCTGAGTGTAGGGCAACACACTGCACTCTTCCTTGGGAGAGCTGAATTTCCTCAGCACTCCAACAGCTCCAGGAAATCTGTTCTCTCAGGTCCTACATGTCAGGCAAATCTGCCTCATAGCCCTAGGCTGAGCGGCACTGAGAAACCAAAACTGCTTTGCATTCCTCGTACAGAGTCATACCTTAAGACCCCATACTTAGAGGAGAAAGTCGGCTTGCGTTCCTGCCTTAACCACAGCACAGTCCTCCTCTTACACTGCAGGGTTTTAGAAGAAGCTAAGCCCCGATAGCGTACCTAGAGCGTTCCTTGGGAGAGGCAGTTGGCTACACGGAGAACTCCGTGCTAAGGTAACGTTATTCAGGGAAGGGACCAGTGTAGCTAGAGTGTATATTTACTTGGAGAAATCACAAGGAGGTAGGCTGCGTGTTCGCTGGAAACGGGGACCTGATGGCACAGGCCTTGCTTTCCCATTTTCAATGCTCCATTCATGCTGCCTTGAAACTACCTAAAAAACAGTTTTAGGACGGTTCTCTAGTCACTGTAGGCAGGGCTCTGGGAAGGGAACGAGTGTTCTCTACATCAACAGGGTGCTTTCATAGCCTGGGTGGGAGCTCCTCCTGAGACGCTCTAGAGCTAAAAGGAAACTTGACGTGAGTCCTTTCCTCTAGGTAAAGCCGTGAATAGCCTGCCGAAGCGGAAGCTTGGAACAGAGTCCTTGAAGCATTAGCTTTAGGTCTGTTTTCTTTTAAAGTTAGTAAGCTTTCAGGACACCGAGGACCTCGCGTGGGCACCCTATTCCCTGCAAGAACACCTAGTACCGGCAGGCTCCACTAGGCTGCTAAGAAACATCCAGGCCCAGAAACCTTTCCCAGTCACTCTGTGTATGCTGAGTGTAGGGCAACACACTGCATTCTTCCTTGGGAGAGCTGGATTTCCTCAGCACTCCAACAGCTCCAGGAAATCTGTTCTCTCACGTCCTACACGTCATGCAAATCTGCCTCATAGCCCTAGGCTGAGCGGCACTGAGAAACCAAAACTGCTTTGCATTCCTCGTACAGAGTCATACCTTAAGAGCCCATACTTAGAGGAGAAAGTCGGCTTGTGTTCCTGCCTTAACCACAGCACAGTTTTTCCTCTTACACTGCAGGGTGTTAGAAGAAGTTAAGCCCCGATAGCGTACCTAGAGCGTTCTTTGGGAGAGTCAGTTGGCTACACGGAGAACTCCGTGCCAAGGAAAGGTTATTCAGGGAAGGGACCAGTGTGTAGCTAGAGGGTATATTTACTCAGTAGAAATCACAAGGAGGTAGGCTGCGTGTTCCCTGGAAACGGGGACCTGATGGCAGAGGCCTTGCCTTCCTATTTTGAATGCTCCATTCATGCTGCCTTGAAACCACCTAAATAACAGTTTTAGGACGGTTCTCTAGTCACTGTAGGCAGTGCTCTGGGAAGGGCACGAGTGTTCTCTACATCAACAGGGTGCTTTCATAGCCTGGGTGGGAGCTCCTCCTGAGACGCTCTAGAGCTAAAAGGAAACTTGACGTGAGTCCTGTCCTCAAGGTAAAGCCTTGAATAGCCTGCCGAAGCGGAAGCTTGGAGCAGAGTCCTTGAAGCATTAGCTTTAGGTCTCTTTTCTTTTAAGGTTAGTAAGCTTTCAGGACACCGAGGACCTCGCGTGGGCACCCTATTCCCTGCAAGAACACCTAGTACCGGCAGGCTCCACTAGGCTGCTAAGAAACATCCAGGCCCGGAAACCTTTCCCAGTCACTCTGTGTATGCTGAGTGTAGGGCATCACACTGCACTCTTCCTTGGGAGAGCTGGATTTCCTCAGCACTCGAATAGCTCCAGGAAATCTGTTCTCTCAGGTCCTACATGTCAGGCAAATCTGCCTCATAGCCCTAGGCTGAGCGGCACTGACAAACCAAAACTGCTTTGCATTCCTCGTACAGAGTCATACCTTAAGACCCCATACTTAGAGGAGAAAGTCGGCTTGCGTTCCTGCCTTAACCACAGCACAGTCCTCCTCTTACACTGCAGGGTTTTAGAAGAAGCTAAGCCCCGATAGCGTACCTAGAGCGTTCCTTGGGAGAGGCAGTTGGCTACACGGAGAACTCCGTGCCAAGGTAACGTTATTCAGGGAAGGGACCAGTGTGTAGCTAGAGTGTATATTTACTTGGAGAAATCACAAGGAGGTAGGCTGCGTGTTCGATGGAAACGGGGACCTGATGGCACAGGCCTTGCCTTCCCATTTTGAATGCTCCATTCATGCTGCCTTGAAAGTACCTAAAAAACAGTTTTAGGACGGTTCTCTAGTCACTGTAGGCAGGGCTCTGGGAAGGGCACGAGTGTTCTCTACATCAACAGGGTGCTTTCATAGCCTGGGTGGGAGCTCCTCCTGAGACGCTCTAGAGCTAAAAGGAAACTTGACGTGAGTCCTTTCCTCTAGGTAAAGCCGTGAATAGCCTGCCGAAGCGGAAGCTTGGAACAGAGTCCTTGAAGCATTAGCTTTAGGTCTGTTTTCTTTTAAAGTTAGTAAGCTTTCAGGACACCGAGGACCTCGCGTGGGCACCCTATTCCCTGCAAGAACACCTAGTACCGGCAGGCTCCACTAGGCTGCTAAGAAACATCCAGGCCCAGAAACCTTTCCCAGTCACTCTGTGTATGCTGAGTGTAGGGCAACACACTGCATTCTTCCTTGGGAGAGCTGGATTTCCTCAGCACTCCAACAGCTCCAGGAAATCTGTTCTCTCACGTCCTACACGTCATGCAAATCTGCCTCATAGCCCTAGGCTGAGCGGCACTGAGAAACCAAAACTGCTTTGCATTCCTCGTACAGAGTCATACCTTAAGACCCCATACTTAGAGGAGAAAGTCGGCTTGCGTTCCTGCCTTAACCACAGCACAGTTTTTCCTCTTACACTGCAGGGTGTTAGAAGAAGTTAAGCCCCGATAGCGTACCTAGAGCGTTCTTTGGGAGAGGCAGTTGGCTACACGGAGAACTCCGTGCCAAGGTAACGTTATTCAGGGAAGGGACCAGTGTGTAGCTAGAGTGTATATTTACTTGGAGAAATCACAAGGAGGTAGGCTGCGTGTTCGCTGGAAACGGGGACCTGATGGCACAGGCCTTGCCTTCCCATTTTGAATGCTCCATTCATGCTGCCTTGAAACTACCTTAATAACAGTTTTAGGACGGTTCTCTAGTCACTGTAGGCAGGGCTCTGGGAAGGGCACGAGTGTTCTCTACATCGACAGGGTGCTTTCATAGCCTGGGTGGGAGCTCCTCCTGAGACGCTCTAGAGCTAAAAGGAAACTTGACGTGAGTCCTGTCCTCAAGGTAAAGCCTTGAATAGCCTGCCGTAGCGGAAGCTTGGAGCAGAGTCCTTGAAGCATTAGCTTTAGGTCTCTTTTCTTTTAAGGTTAGTAAGCTTTCAGGACACTGAGGACCTCGCGTGAGCACCCTATTCCCTGCAAGAACACCTAGGACCGGCAGGCTCCACTAGGCTGCTAAGAAACATCCAGGCCCGGAAACCTTTCCCAGTCACTCTGTGTATGCTGAGTGTAGGGCAACACACTGCACTCTTCCTTGGGAGAGCTGAATTTCCTCAGCACTCCAACAGCTCCAGGAAATCTGTTCTCTCAGGTCCTACATGTCAGGCATATCTGCCTCATAGTCCTAGGCTGAGCGGCACTGAGAAACCAAAACTGCTTTGCATTCCTCGTACAGAGTCATACCTTAAGACCCCATACTTAGAGGAGAAAGTCGGCTTGCGTTCCTGCCTTAACCACAGCACAGTCCTCCTCTTACACTGCAGGGTTTTAGAAGAAGCTAAGCCCCGATAGCGTACCTAGAGCGTTCCTTGGGAGAGGCAGTTGGCTACACGGAGAACTCCGTGCCAAGGAAAGGTTATTCAGGGAAGGGACCAGTGTGTAGCTAGAGGGTATATTTACTCAGTAGAAATCACAAGGAGGTAGGCTGCGTGTTCCCTGGAAACGGGGACCTGATGGCACAGGCCTTGCCTTCCCATTTTGAATGCTCCATTCATGCTGCCTTGAAACCACCTAAATAACAGTTTTAGGACGGTTCTCTAGTCACTGTAGGCAGGGCTCTGGGAAGGGCACGAGTGTTCTCTACATCAACAGGGTGCTTTCATAGCCTGGGTGGGAGCTCCTCCTGAGACGCTCTAGAGCTAAAAGGAAACTTGACGTGAGTCCTGTCCTCAAGGTAAAGCCTTGAATAGCCTGCCGAAGCGGAAGCTTGGAGCAGAGTCCTTGAAGCATTAGCTTTAGGTCTCTTTTCTTTTAAGGTTAGTAAGCTTTCAGGACACCGAGGACCTCGCGTGGGCACCCTATTCCCTGCAAGAACACCTAGTACCGGCAGGCTCCACTAGGCTGCTAAGAAACATCCAGGCCCGGAAACCTTTCCCAGTCACTCTGTGTATGCTGAGTGTAGGGCATCACACTGCACTCTTCCTTGGGAGAGCTGGATTTCCTCAGCACTCGAATAGCTCCAGGAAATCTGTTCTCTCAGGTCCTACATGTCAGGCAAATCTGCCTCATAGCCCTAGGCTGAGCGGCACTGACAAACCAAAACTGCTTTGCATTCCTCGTACAGAGTCATACCTTAAGACCCCATACTTAGAGGAGAAAGTCGGCTTGCGTTCCTGCCTTAACCACAGCACAGTCCTCCTCTTACACTGCAGGGTTTTAGAAGAAGCCAAGCCCCGAGAGCGTACCTAGAGCGTTCCTTGGGAGAGGCAGTTGGCTACACGGAGAACTCCGTGCCAAGGTAACGTTATTCAGGGAAGGGACCAGTGTGTAGCTAGAGTGTATATTTACTTGGAGAAATCACAAGGAGGTAGGCTGCGTGTTCGCTGGAAACGGGGACCTGATGGCACAGGCCTTGCCTTCCCATTTTGAATGCGCCATTCATGCTGCCTTGAAACTACCTTAATAACAGTTTTAGGACGGTTCTCTAGTCACTGTACGCAGGGCTCTGGGAAGGGCACGAGTGTTCTCTACATCGACAGGGTGCTTTCATAGCCTGGGTGGGAGCTCCTCCTGAGACGCTCTAGAGCTAAAAGGAAACTTGACGTGAGTCCTGTCCTCAAGGTAAAGCCTTGAATAGCCTGCCGTAGCGGAAGCTTGGAGCAGAGTCCTTGAAGCATTAGCTTTAGGTCTCTTTTCTTTTAAGGTTAGTAAGCTTTCAGGACACTGAGGACCTCGCGTGAGCACCCTATTCCCTGCAAGAACACCTAGGACCGGCAGGCTCCACTAGGCTGCTAAGAAACATCCAGGCCCGGAAACCTTTCCCAGTCACTCTGTGTATGCTGAGTGTAGGGCATCACACTGCACTCTTCCTTGGGAGAGCTGGATTTCCTCAGCACTCGAATAGCTCCAGGAAATCTGTTCTCTCAGGTCCTACATGTCAGGCAAATCTGCCTCATAGCCCTAGGCTGAGCGGCACTGAGAAACCAAAACTGCTTTGCATTCCTCGTACAGAGTCATACCTTAAGACCCCATACTTAGAGGAGAAAGTCGGCTTGCGTTCCTGCCTTAACCACAGCACAGTCCTCCTCTTACACTGCAGGGTTTTAGAAGAAGCCAAGCCCCGAGAGCGTACCTAGAGCGTTCCTTGGGAGAGGCAGTTGGCTACACGGAGAACTCCGTGCCAAGGTAACGTTATTCAGGGAAGGGACCAGTGTGTAGCTAGAGTGTATATTTACTTGGAGAAATCACAAGGAGGTAGGCTGCGTGTTCGCTGGAAACGGGGACCTGATGGCACAGGCCTTGCCTTCCCATTTTGAATGCTCCATTCATGCTGCCTTGAAACTACCTTAATAACAGTTTTAGGACGGTTCTCTAGTCACTGTAGGCAGGGCTCTGGGAAGGGCACGAGTGTTCTCTACATCAACAGGGTGCTTTCATAGCCTGGGTGGGAGCTCCTCCTGAGACGCTCTAGAGCTAAAAGGAAACTTGACGTGAGTCCTTTCCTCTAGGTAAAGCCGTGAATAGCCTGCCGAAGCGGAAGCTTGGAACAGAGTCCTTGAAGCATTAGCTTTAGGTCTGTTTTCTTTTAAAGTTAGTAAGCTTTCAGGACACCGAGGACCTCGCGTGGGCACCCTATTCCCTGCAAGAACACCTAGTACCGGCAGGCTCCACTAGGCTGCTAAGAAACATCCAGGCCCAGAAACCTTTCCCAGTCACTCTGTGTATGCTGAGTGTAGGGCAACACACTGCATTCTTCCTTGGGAGAGCTGGATTTCCTCAGCACTCCAACAGCTCCAGGAAATCTGTTCTCTCACGTCCTACACGTCATGCAAATCTGCCTCATAGCCCTAGGCTGAGCGGCACTGAGAAACCAAAACTGCTTTGCATTCCTCGTACAGAGTCATACCTTAAGAGCCCATACTTAGAGGAGAAAGTCGGCTTGCGTTCCTGCCTTAACCACAGCACAGTTTTTCCTCTTACACTGCAGGGTGTTAGAAGAAGTTAAGCCCCGATAGCGTACCTAGAGCGTTCTTTGGGAGAGGCAGTTGGCTACACGGAGAACTCCGTGCCAAGGAAAGGTTATTCAGGGAAGGGACCAGTGTGTAGCTAGAGGGTATATTTACTCAGTAGAAATCACAAGGAGGTAGGCTGCGTGTTCCCTGGAAACGGGGACCTGATGGCACAGGCCTTGCCTTCCTATTTTGAATGCTCCATTCATGCTGCCTTGAAACCACCTAAATAACAGTTTTAGGACGGTTCTCTAGTCACTGTAGGCAGGGCTCTGGGAAGGGCACGAGTGTTCTCTCCATCAACAGGGTGCTTTCATAGCCTGGGTGGGAGCTCCTCCTGAGACGCTCTAGAGCTAAAAGGAAACTTGACGTGAGTCCTGTCCTCAAGGTAAAGCCTTGAATAGCCTGCCGAAGCGGAAGCTTGGAGCAGAGTCCTTGAAGCATTAGCTTTAGGTCTCTTTTCTTTTAAGGTTAGTAAGCTTTCAGGACACTGAGGACCTCGCGTGGGCACCCTATTCCCTGCAAGAACACCTAGTACCGGCAGGCTCCACTAGGCTGCTAAGAAACATCCAGGCCCGGAAACCT
This sequence comes from Balaenoptera ricei, assembly GCF_028023285.1. Taxonomy (NCBI): domain Eukaryota; kingdom Metazoa; phylum Chordata; class Mammalia; order Artiodactyla; family Balaenopteridae; genus Balaenoptera; species Balaenoptera ricei. The sequence goes on from NC_082652.1 coordinate 61,286,691, forward strand.
TTCCCAGTCACTCTGTGTATGCTGAGTGTAGGGCATCACACTGCACTCTTCCTTGGGAGAGCTGGATTTCCTCAGCACTCGAATAGCTCCAGGAAATCTGTTCTCTCAGGTCCTACATGTCAGGCAAATCTGCCTCATAGCCCTAGGCTGAGCGGCACTGAGAAACCAAAACTGCTTTGCATTCCTCGTACAGAGTCATACCTTAAGACCCCATACTTAGAGGAGAAAGTCGGCTTGCGTTCCTGCCTTAACCACAGCACAGTCCTCCTCTTACACTGCAGGGTTTTAGAAGAAGCCAAGCCCCGAGAGCGTACCTAGAGCGTTCCTTGGGAGAGGCAGTTGGCTACACGGAGAACTCCGTGCCAAGGTAACGTTATTCAGGGAAGGGACCAGTGTGTAGCTAGAGTGTATATTTACTTGGAGAAATCACAAGGAGGTAGGCTGCGTGTTCGCTGGAAACGGGGACCTGAAGGCACAGGCCTTGCCTTCCCATTTTGAATGCTCCATTCATGCTGCCTTGAAACTACCTTAATAACAGTTTTAGGACGGTTCTCTAGTCACTGTACGCAGGGCTCTGGGAAGGGCACGAGTGTTCTCTACATCGACAGGGTGCTTTCATAGCCTGGGTGGGAGCTCCTCCTGAGACGCTCTAGAGCTAAAAGGAAACTTGACGTGAGTCCTGTCCTCAAGGTAAAGCCTTGAATAGCCTGCCGTAGCGGAAGCTTGGAGCAGAGTCCTTGAAGCATTAGCTTTAGGTCTCTTTTCTTTTAAGGTTAGTAAGCTTTCAGGACACTGAGGACCTCGCGTGAGCACCCTATTCCCTGCAAGAACACCTAGGACCGGCAGGCTCCACTAGGCTGCTAAGAAACATCCAGGCCCGGAAACCTTTCCCAGTCACTCTGTGTATGCTGAGTGTAGGGCATCACACTGCACTCTTCCTTGGGAGAGCTGGATTTCCTCAGCACTCGAATAGCTCCAGGAAATCTGTTCTCTCAGGTCCTACATGTCAGGCAAATCTGCCTCATAGCCCTAGGCTGAGCGGCACTGAGAAACCAAAACTGCTTTGCATTCCTCGTACAGAGTCATACCTTAAGACCCCATACGTAGAGGAGAAAGTCGGCTTGCGTTCCTGCCTTAACCACAGCACAGTCCTCCTCTTACACTGCAGGGTTTTAGAAGAAGCTAAGCCCCGATAGCGTACCTAGAGCGTTCCTTGGGAGAGGCAGTTGGCTACAAGGAGAACTCCGTGCTAAGGTAACGTTATTCAGGGAAGGGACCAGTGTAGCTAGAGTGTATATTTACTTGGAAAAATCACAAGGAGGTAGGCTGCGTGTTCGCTGGAAACGGGGACCTGATGGCACAGGCCTTGCTTTCCCATTTTCAATGCTCCATTCATGCTGCCTTGAAACTACCTAAAAAACAGTTTTAGGACGGTTCTCTAGTCACTGTAGGCAGGGCTCTGGGAAGGGAACGAGTGTTCTCTCCATCAACAGGGTGCTTTCATAGCCTGGGTGGGAGCTCCTCCTGAGACGCTCTAGAGCTAAAAGGAAACTTGACGTGAGTCCTTTCCTCTAGGTAAAGCCGTGAATAGCCTGCCGAAGCGGAAGCTTGGAACAGAGTCCTTGAAGCATTAGCTTTAGGTCTGTTTTCTTTTAAAGTTAGTAAGCTTTCAGGACACCGAGGACCTCGCGTGGGCACCCTATTCCCTGCAAGAACACCTAGTACCGGCAGGCTCCACTAGGCTGCTAAGAAACATCCAGGCCCGGAAACCTTTCCCAGTCACTCTGTGTATGCTGAGTGTAGGGCAACACACTGCATTCTTCCTTGGGAGAGCTGGATTTCCTCAGCACTCCAACAGCTCCAGGAAATCTGTTCTCTCACGTCCTACACGTCATGCAAATCTGCCCCATAGCCCTAGGCTGAGCGGCACTGAGAAACCAAAACTGCTTTGCATTCCTCGTACAGAGTCATACCTTAAGACCCCATACTTAGAGGAGAAAGTCGGCTTGCGTTCCTGCCTTAACCACAGCACAGTCCTCCTCTTACACTGCAGGGTTTTAGAAGAAGCCAAGCCCCGAGAGCGTACCTAGAGCGTTCCTTGGGAGAGGCAGTTGGCTACACGGAGAACTCCGTGCCAAGGTAACGTTATTCAGGGAAGGGACCAGTGTGTAGCTAGAGTGTATATTTACTTGGAGAAATCACAAGGAGGTAGGCTGCGTGTTCGCTGGAAACGGGGACCTGATGGCACAGGCCTTGCCTTCCCATTTTGAATGCTCCATTCATGCTGCCTTGAATCTACCTTAATAACAGTTTTAGGACGGTTCTCTAGTCACTGTAGGCAGGGCTCTGGGAAGGGCACGAGTGTTCTCTACATCAACAGGGTGCTTTCATAGCCTGGGTGGGAGCTCCTCCTGAGACGCTCTAGAGCTAAAAGGAAACTTGACGTGAGTCCTTTCCTCTAGGTAAAGCCGTGAATAGCCTGCCGAAGCGGAAGCTTGGAACAGAGTCCTTGAAGCATTAGCTTTAGGTCTGTTTTCTTTTAAAGTTAGTAAGCTTTCAGGACACCGAGGACCTCGCGTGGGCACCCTATTCCCTGCAAGAACACCTAGTACCGGCAGGCTCCACTAGGCTGCTAAGAAACATCCAGGCCCAGAAACCTTTCCCAGTCACTCTGTGTATGCTGAGTGTAGGGCAACACACTGCATTCTTCCTTGGGAGAGCTGGATTTCCTCAGCACTCCAACAGCTCCAGGAAATCTGTTCTCTCACGTCCTACACGTCATGCAAATCTGCCTCATAGCCCTAGGCTGAGCGGCACTGAGAAACCAAAACTGCTTTGCATTCCTCGTACAGAGTCATACCTTAAGAGCCCATACTTAGAGGAGAAAGTCGGCTTGCGTTCCTGCCTTAACCACAGCACAGTTTTTCCTCTTACACTGCAGGGTGTTAGAAGAAGTTAAGCCCCGATAGCGTACCTAGAGCGTTCTTTGGGAGAGGCAGTTGGCTACACGGAGAACTCCGTGCCAAGGAAAGGTTATTCAGGGAAGGGACCAGTGTGTAGCTAGAGGGTATATTTACTCAGTAGAAATCACAAGGAGGTAGGCTGCGTGTTCCCTGGAAACGGGGACCTGATGGCACAGGCCTTGCCTTCCTATTTTGAATGCTCCATTCATGCTGCCTTGAAACCACCTAAATAACAGTTTTAGGACGGTTCTCTAGTCACTGTAGGCAGGGCTCTGGGAAGGGCACGAGTGTTCTCTCCATCAACAGGGTGCTTTCATAGCCTGGGTGGGAGCTCCTCCTGAGACGCTCTAGAGCTAAAAGGAAACTTGACGTGAGTCCTGTCCTCAAGGTAAAGCCTTGAATAGCCTGCCGAAGCGGAAGCTTGGAGCAGAGTCCTTGAAGCATTAGCTTTAGGTCTCTTTTCTTTTAAGGTTAGTAAGCTTTCAGGACACTGAGGACCTCGCGTGGGCACCCTATTCCCTGCAAGAACACCTAGTACCGGCAGGCTCCACTAGGCTGCTAAGAAACATCCAGGCCCGGAAACCTTTCCCAGTCACTCTGTGTATGCTGAGTGTAGGGCATCACACTGCACTCTTCCTTGGGAGAGCTGGATTTCCTCAGCACTCGAATAGCTCCAGGAAATCTGTTCTCTCAGGTCCTACATGTCAGGCAAATCTGCCTCATAGCCCTAGGCTGAGCGGCACTGAGAAACCAAAACTGCTTTGCATTCCTCGTACAGAGTCATACCTTAAGACCCCATACTTAGAGGAGAAAGTCGGCTTGCGTTCCTGCCTTAACCACAGCACAGTCCTCCTCTTACACTGCAGGGTTTTAGAAGAAGCCAAGCCCCGAGAGCGTACCTAGAGCGTTCCTTGGGAGAGGCAGTTGGCTACACGGAGAACTCCGTGCCAAGGTAACGTTATTCAGGGAAGGGACCAGTGTGTAGCTAGAGTGTATATTTACTTGGAGAAATCACAAGGAGGTAGGCTGCGTGTTCGCTGGAAACGGGGACCTGAAGGCACAGGCCTTGCCTTCCCATTTTGAATGCTCCATTCATGCTGCCTTGAAACTACCTTAATAACAGTTTTAGGACGGTTCTCTAGTCACTGTACGCAGGGCTCTGGGAAGGGCACGAGTGTTCTCTACATCGACAGGGTGCTTTCATAGCCTGGGTGGGAGCTCCTCCTGAGACGCTCTAGAGCTAAAAGGAAACTTGACGTGAGTCCTGTCCTCAAGGTAAAGCCTTGAATAGCCTGCCGTAGCGGAAGCTTGGAGCAGAGTCCTTGAAGCATTAGCTTTAGGTCTCTTTTCTTTTAAGGTTAGTAAGCTTTCAGGACACTGAGGACCTCGCGTGAGCACCCTATTCCCTGCAAGAACACCTAGGACCGGCAGGCTCCACTAGGCTGCTAAGAAACATCCAGGCCCGGAAACCTTTCCCAGTCACTCTGTGTATGCTGAGTGTAGGGCATCACACTGCACTCTTCCTTGGGAGAGCTGGATTTCCTCAGCACTCGAATAGCTCCAGGAAATCTGTTCTCTCAGGTCCTACATGTCAGGCAAATCTGCCTCATAGCCCTAGGCTGAGCGGCACTGAGAAACCAAAACTGCTTTGCATTCCTCGTACAGAGTCATACCTTAAGACCCCATACGTAGAGGAGAAAGTCGGCTTGCGTTCCTGCCTTAACCACAGCACAGTCCTCCTCTTACACTGCAGGGTTTTAGAAGAAGCTAAGCCCCGATAGCGTACCTAGAGCGTTCCTTGGGAGAGGCAGTTGGCTACAAGGAGAACTCCGTGCTAAGGTAACGTTATTCAGGGAAGGGACCAGTGTAGCTAGAGTGTATATTTACTTGGAAAAATCACAAGGAGGTAGGCTGCGTGTTCGCTGGAAACGGGGACCTGATGGCACAGGCCTTGCTTTCCCATTTTCAATGCTCCATTCATGCTGCCTTGAAACTACCTAAAAAACAGTTTTAGGACGGTTCTCTAGTCACTGTAGGCAGGGCTCTGGGAAGGGAACGAGTGTTCTCTCCATCAACAGGGTGCTTTCATAGCCTGGGTGGGAGCTCCTCCTGAGACGCTCTAGAGCTAAAAGGAAACTTGACGTGAGTCCTTTCCTCTAGGTAAAGCCGTGAATAGCCTGCCGAAGCGGAAGCTTGGAACAGAGTCCTTGAAGCATTAGCTTTAGGTCTGTTTTCTTTTAAAGTTAGTAAGCTTTCAGGACACCGAGGACCTCGCGTGGGCACCCTATTCCCTGCAAGAACACCTAGTACCGGCAGGCTCCACTAGGCTGCTAAGAAACATCCAGGCCCGGAAACCTTTCCCAGTCACTCTGTGTATGCTGAGTGTAGGGCAACACACTGCATTCTTCCTTGGGAGAGCTGGATTTCCTCAGCACTCCAACAGCTCCAGGAAATCTGTTCTCTCACGTCCTACACGTCATGCAAATCTGCCCCATAGCCCTAGGCTGAGCGGCACTGAGAAACCAAAACTGCTTTGCATTCCTCGTACAGAGTCATACCTTAAGACCCCATACTTAGAGGAGAAAGTCGGCTTGCGTTCCTGCCTTAACCACAGCACAGTCCTCCTCTTACACTGCAGGGTTTTAGAAGAAGCCAAGCCCCGAGAGCGTACCTAGAGCGTTCCTTGGGAGAGGCAGTTGGCTACACGGAGAACTCCGTGCCAAGGTAACGTTATTCAGGGAAGGGACCAGTGTGTAGCTAGAGTGTATATTTACTTGGAGAAATCACAAGGAGGTAGGCTGCGTGTTCGCTGGAAACGGGGACCTGATGGCACAGGCCTTGCCTTCCCATTTTGAATGCTCCATTCATGCTGCCTTGAATCTACCTTAATAACAGTTTTAGGACGGTTCTCTAGTCACTGTAGGCAGGGCTCTGGGAAGGGCACGAGTGTTCTCTACATCAACAGGGTGCTTTCATAGCCTGGGTGGGAGCTCCTCCTGAGACGCTCTAGAGCTAAAAGGAAACTTGACGTGAGTCCTTTCCTCTAGGTAAAGCCGTGAATAGCCTGCCGAAGCGGAAGCTTGGAACAGAGTCCTTGAAGCATTAGCTTTAGGTCTGTTTTCTTTTAAAGTTAGTAAGCTTTCAGGACACCGAGGACCTCGCGTGGGCACCCTATTCCCTGCAAGAACACCTAGTACCGGCAGGCTCCACTAGGCTGCTAAGAAACATCCAGGCCCAGAAACCTTTCCCAGTCACTCTGTGTATGCTGAGTGTAGGGCAACACACTGCATTCTTCCTTGGGAGAGCTGGATTTCCTCAGCACTCCAACAGCTCCAGGAAATCTGTTCTCTCACGTCCTACACGTCATGCAAATCTGCCTCATAGCCCTAGGCTGAGCGGCACTGAGAAACCAAAACTGCTTTGCATTCCTCGTACAGAGTCATACCTTAAGAGCCCATACTTAGAGGAGAAAGTCGGCTTGCGTTCCTGCCTTAACCACAGCACAGTTTTTCCTCTTACACTGCAGGGTGTTAGAAGAAGTTAAGCCCCGATAGCGTACCTAGAGCGTTCTTTGGGAGAGGCAGTTGGCTACACGGAGAACTCCGTGCCAAGGAAAGGTTATTCAGGGAAGGGACCAGTGTGTAGCTAGAGGGTATATTTACTCAGTAGAAATCACAAGGAGGTAGGCTGCGTGTTCCCTGGAAACGGGGACCTGATGGCACAGGCCTTGCCTTCCTATTTTGAATGCTCCATTCATGCTGCCTTGAAACCACCTAAATAACAGTTTTAGGACGGTTCTCTAGTCACTGTAGGCAGGGCTCTGGGAAGGGCACGAGTGTTCTCTCCATCAACAGGGTGCTTTCATAGCCTGGGTGGGAGCTCCTCCTGAGACGCTCTAGAGCTAAAAGGAAACTTGACGTGAGTCCTGTCCTCAAGGTAAAGCCTTGAATAGCCTGCCGAAGCGGAAGCTTGGAGCAGAGTCCTTGAAGCATTAGCTTTAGGTCTCTTTTCTTTTAAGGTTAGTAAGCTTTCAGGACACTGAGGACCTCGCGTGGGCACCCTATTCCCTGCAAGAACACCTAGTACCGGCAGGCTCCACTAGGCTGCTAAGAAACATCCAGGCCCGGAAACCTTTCCCAGTCACTCTGTGTATGCTGAGTGTAGGGCATCACACTGCACTCTTCCTTGGGAGAGCTGGATTTCCTCAGCACTCGAATAGCTCCAGGAAATCTGTTCTCTCAGGTCCTACATGTCAGGCAAATCTGCCTCATAGCCCTAGGCTGAGCGGCACTGAGAAACCAAAACTGCTTTGCATTCCTCGTACAGAGTCATACCTTAAGACCCCATACTTAGAGGAGAAAGTCGGCTTGCGTTCCTGCCTTAACCACAGCACAGTCCTCCTCTTACACTGCAGGGTTTTAGAAGAAGCTAAGCCCCGATAGCGTACCTAGAGCGTTCCTTGGGAGAGGCAGTTGGCTACACGGAGAACTCCGTGCCAAGGTAACGTTATTCAGGGAAGGGACCAGTGTGTAGCTAGAGTGTATATTTACTTGGAGAAATCACAAGGAGGTAGGCTGCGTGTTCGCTGGAAACGGGGACCTGATGGCAGAGGCCTTGCCTTCCCATTTTGAATGCTCCATTCATGCTGCCTTGAAACTACCTTAATAACAGTTTTAGGACGGTTCTCTAGTCACTGTAGGCAGGGCTCTGGGAAGGGCACGAGTGTTCTCTACATCAACAGGGTGCTTTCATAGCCTGGGTGGGAGCTCCTCCTGAGACGCTCTAGAGCTAAAAGGAAACTTGACGTGAGTCCTGTCCTCAAGGTAAAGCCTTAAATAGCCTGCCGTAGCGGAAGCTTGGAGCAGAGTCCTTGAAGCATTAGCTTTAGGTCTCTTTTCTTTTAAGGTTAGTAAGCTTTCAGGACACTGAGGACCTCGCGTGAGCACCCTATTCCCTGCAAGAACACCTAGGACCGGCAGGCTCCACTAGGCTGCTAAGAAACATCCAGGCCCGGAAACCTTTCACTGTTACTCTGTGTCTGCTGAGTGTAGGGCAACACACTGCACTCTTCTTTGGGAGACCTGGATTTCTTCAGCACTCCAACAGCTCCAGGAAAACTGTTCTCTCACGTCCTACACGTCATGCAAATCTGCTTCATAGCCCTAGGCTGAGCGGCACTGAGAAACCAAAACTGCTTTGCATTCCTCGTACAGAGTCATACCTTAAGACCCCATACTTAGAGGAGAAAGTCGGCTTGCGTTCCTGCCTTAACCACAGCACAGTCCTCCTCTTACACTGCAGGGTTTTAGAAGAAGCTAAGCCCCGATAGCGTACCTAGAGCGTTCCTTGGGAGAGGCAGTTGGCTACAAGGAGAACTCCGTGCTAAGGTAACGTTATTCAGGGAAGGGACCAGTGTAGCTAGAGTGTATATTTACTTGGAGAAATCACAAGGAGGTAGGCTGCGTGTTCGCTGGAAACGGGGACCTGATGGCACAGGCCTTGCTTTCCCATTTTCAATGCTCCATTCATGCTGCCTTGAAACTACCTAAAAAACAGTTTTAGGACGGTTCTCTAGTCACTGTAGGCAGGGCTCTGGGAAGGGAACGAGTGTTCTCTCCATCAACAGGGTGCTTTCATAGCCTGGGTGGGAGCTCCTCCTGAGACGCTCTAGAGCTAAAAGGAAACTTGACGTGAGTCCTTTCCTCTAGGTAAAGCCGTGAATAGCCTGCCGAAGCGGAAGCTTGGAACAGAGTCCTTGAAGCATTAGCTTTAGGTCTGTTTTCTTTTAAAGTTAGTAAGCTTTCAGGACACCGAGGACTTCGCGTGGGCACCCTATTCCCTGCAAGAACACCTAGTACCGGCAGCTCCACTAGGCTGCTAAGAAACATCCAGGCCCAGAAACCTTTCCCAGTCACTCTGTGTATGCTGAGTGTAGGGCAACACACTGCATTCTTCCTTGGGAGAGCTGGATTTCCTCAGCACTCCAACAGCTCCAGGAAATCTGTTCTCTCACGTCCTACACGTCATGCAAATCTGCCCCATAGCCCTAGGCTGAGCGGCACTGAGAAACCAAAACTGCTTTGCATTCCTCGTACAGAGTCATACCTTAAGACCCCATACTTAGAGGAGAAAGTCGGCTTGCGTTCCTGCCTTAACCACAGCACAGTCCTCCTCTTACACTGCAGGGTTTTAGAAGAAGCCAAGCCCCGAGAGCGTACCTAGAGCGTTCCTTGGGAGAGGCAGTTGGCTACACGGAGAACTCCGTGCCAAGGTAACGTTATTCAGGGAAGGGACCAGTGTGTAGCTAGAGTGTATATTTACTTGGAGAAATCACAAGGAGGTAGGCTGCGTGTTCGCTGGAAACGGGGACCTGATGGCACAGGCCTTGCCTTCCCATTTTGAATGCTCCATTCATGCTGCCTTGAAACTACCTTAATAACAGTTTTAGGACGGTTCTCTAGTCACTGTAGGCAGGGCTCTGGGAAGGGCACGAGTGTTCTCTACATCAACAGGGTGCTTTCATAGCCTGGGTGGGAGCTCCTCCTGAGACGCTCTAGAGCTAAAAGGAAACTTGACGTGAGTCCTTTCCTCTAGGTAAAGCCGTGAATAGCCTGCCGAAGCGGAAGCTTGGAACAGAGTCCTTGAAGCATTAGCTTTAGGTCTGTTTTCTTTTAAAGTTAGTAAGCTTTCAGGACACCGAGGACCTCGCGTGGGCACCCTATTCCCTGCAAGAACACCTAGTACCGGCAGGCTCCACTAGGCTGCTAAGAAACATCCAGGCCCAGAAACCTTTCCCAGTCACTCTGTGTATGCTGAGTGTAGGGCAACACACTGCATTCTTCCTTGGGAGAGCTGGATTTCCTCAGCACTCCAACAGCTCCAGGAAATCTGTTCTCTCACGTCCTACACGTCATGCAAATCTGCCTCATAGCCCTAGGCTGAGCGGCACTGAGAAACCAAAACTGCTTTGCATTCCTCGTACAGAGTCATACCTTAAGAGCCCATACTTAGAGGAGAAAGTCGGCTTGCGTTCCTGCCTTAACCACAGCACAGTTTTTCCTCTTACACTGCAGGGTGTTAGAAGAAGTTAAGCCCCGATAGCGTACCTAGAGCGTTCTTTGGGAGAGGCAGTTGGCTACACGGAGAACTCCGTGCCAAGGAAAGGTTATTCAGGGAAGGGACCAGTGTGTAGCTAGAGGGTATATTTACTCAGTAGAAATCACAAGGAGGTAGGCTGCGTGTTCCCTGGAAACGGGGACCTGATGGCACAGGCCTTGCCTTCCTATTTTGAATGCTCCATTCATGCTGTCTTGAAACCACCTAAATAACAGTTTTAGGACGGTTCTCTAGTCACTGTAGGCAGGGCTCTGGGAAGGGCACGAGTGTTCTCTCCATCAACAGGGTGCTTTCATAGCCTGGGTGGGAGCTCCTCCTGAGACGCTCTAGAGCTAAAAGGAAACTTGACGTGAGTCCTGTCCTCAAGGTAAAGCCTTGAATAGCCTGCCGAAGCGGAAGCTTGGAGCAGAGTCCTTGAAGCATTAGCTTTAGGTCTCTTTTCTTTTAAGGTTAGTAAGCTTTCAGGACACTGAGGACCTCGCGTGGGCACCCTATTCCCTGCAAGAACACCTAGTACCGGCAGGCTCCACTAGGCTGCTAAGAAACATCCAGGCCCGGAAACCTTTCCCAGTCACTCTGTGTATGCTGAGTGTAGGGCATCACACTGCACTCTTCCTTGGGAGAGCTGGATTTCCTCAGCACTCGAATAGCTCCAGGAAATCTGTTCTCTCAGGTCCTACATGTCAGGCAAATCTGCCTCATAGCCCTAGGCTGAGCGGCACTGAGAAACCAAAACTGCTTTGCATTCCTCGTACAGAGTCATACCTTAAGACCCCATACTTAGAGGAGAAAGTCGGCTTGCGTTCCTGCCTTAACCACAGCACAGTCCTCCTCTTACACTGCAGGGTTTTAGAAGAAGCTAAGCCCCGATAGCGTACCTAGAGCGTTCCTTGGGAGAGGCAGTTGGCTACACGGAGAACTCCGTGCCAAGGTAACGTTATTCAGGGAAGGGACCAGTGTGTAGCTAGAGTGTATATTTACTTGGAGAAATCACAAGGAGGTAGGCTGCGTGTTCGCTGGAAACGGGGACCTGATGGCAGAGGCCTTGCCTTCCCATTTTGAATGCTCCATTCATGCTGCCTTGAAACTACCTTAATAACAGTTTTAGGACGGTTCTCTAGTCACTGTAGGCAGGGCTCTGGGAAGGGCACGAGTGTTCTCTACATCAACAGGGTGCTTTCATAGCCTGGGTGGGAGCTCCTCCTGAGACGCTCTAGAGCTAAAAGGAAACTTGACGTGAGTCCTGTCCTCAAGGTAAAGCCTTAAATAGCCTGCCGTAGCGGAAGCTTGGAGCAGAGTCCTTGAAGCATTAGCTTTAGGTCTCTTTTCTTTTAAGGTTAGTAAGCTTTCAGGACACTGAGGACCTCGCGTGAGCACCCTATTCCCTGCAAGAACACCTAGGACCGGCAGGCTCCACTAGGCTGCTAAGAAACATCCAGGCCCGGAAACCTTTCACTGTTACTCTGTGTCTGCTGAGTGTAGGGCAACACACTGCACTCTTCTTTGGGAGACCTGGATTTCTTCAGCACTCCAACAGCTCCAGGAAAACTGTTCTCTCACGTCCTACACGTCATGCAAATCTGCTTCATAGCCCTAGGCTGAGCGGCACTGAGAAACCAAAACTGCTTTGCATTCCTCGTACAGAGTCATACCTTAAGACCCCATACTTAGAGGAGAAAGTCGGCTTGCGTTCCTGCCTTAACCACAGCACAGTCCTCCTCTTACACTGCAGGGTTTTAGAAGAAGCTAAGCCCCGATAGCGTACCTAGAGCGTTCCTTGGGAGAGGCAGTTGGCTACAAGGAGAACTCCGTGCTAAGGTAACGTTATTCAGGGAAGGGACCAGTGTAGCTAGAGTGTATATTTACTTGGAGAAATCACAAGGAGGTAGGCTGCGTGTTCGCTGGAAACGGGGACCTGATGGCACAGGCCTTGCTTTCCCATTTTCAATGCTCCATTCATGCTGCCTTGAAACTACCTAAAAAACAGTTTTAGGACGGTTCTCTAGTCACTGTAGGCAGGGCTCTGGGAAGGGAACGAGTGTTCTCTCCATCAACAGGGTGCTTTCATAGCCTGGGTGGGAGCTCCTCCTGAGACGCTCTAGAGCTAAAAGGAAACTTGACGTGAGTCCTTTCCTCTAGGTAAAGCCGTGAATAGCCTGCCGAAGCGGAAGCTTGGAACAGAGTCCTTGAAGCATTAGCTTTAGGTCTGTTTTCTTTTAAAGTTAGTAAGCTTTCAGGACACCGAGGACTTCGCGTGGGCACCCTATTCCCTGCAAGAACACCTAGTACCGGCAGCTCCACTAGGCTGCTAAGAAACATCCAGGCCCAGAAACCTTTCCCAGTCACTCTGTGTATGCTGAGTGTAGGGCAACACACTGCATTCTTCCTTGGGAGAGCTGGATTTCCTCAGCACTCCAACAGCTCCAGGAAATCTGTTCTCTCACGTCCTACACGTCATGCAAATCTGCCCCATAGCCCTAGGCTGAGCGGCACTGAGAAACCAAAACTGCTTTGCATTCCTCGTACAGAGTCATACCTTAAGACCCCATACTTAGAGGAGAAAGTCGGCTTGCGTTCCTGCCTTAACCACAGCACAGTTTTTCCTCTTACACTGCAGGGTGTTAGAAGAAGTTAAGCCCCGATAGCGTACCTAGAGCGTTCTTTGGGAGAGGCAGTTGGCTACACGGAGAACTCCGTGCCAAGGAAAGGTTATTCAGGGAAGGGACCAGTGTGTAGCTAGAGGGTATATTTACTCAGTAGAAATCACAAGGAGGTAGGCTGCGTGTTCCCTGGAAACGGGGACCTGATGGCACAGGCCTTGCCTTCCTATTTTGAATGCTCCATTCATGCTGCCTTGAAACCACCTAAATAACAGTTTTAGGACGGTTCTCTAGTCACTGTAGGCAGGGCTCTGGGAAGGGCACGAGTGTTCTCTCCATCAACAGGGTGCTTTCATAGCCTGGGTGGGAGCTCCTCCTGAGACGCTCTAGAGCTAAAAGGAAACTTGACGTGAGTCCTGTCCTCAAGGTAAAGCCTTGAATAGCCTGCCGAAGCGGAAGCTTGGAGCAGAGTCCTTGAAGCATTAGCTTTAGGTCTCTTTTCTTTTAAGGTTAGTAAGCTTTCAGGACACTGAGGACCTCGCGTGGGCACCCTATTCCCTGCAAGAACACCTAGTACCGGCAGGCTCCACTAGGCTGCTAAGAAACATCCAGGCCCGGAAACCTTTCCCAGTCACTCTGTGTATGCTGAGTGTAGGGCATCACACTGCACTCTTCCTTGGGAGAGCTGGATTTCCTCAGCACTCGAATAGCTCCAGGAAATCTGTTCTCTCAGGTCCTACATGTCAGGCAAATCTGCCTCATAGCCCTAGGCTGAGCGGCACTGAGAAACCAAAACTGCTTTGCATTCCTCGTACAGAGTCATACCTTAAGACCCCATACTTAGAGGAGAAAGTCGGCTTGCGTTCCTGCCTTAACCACAGCACAGTCCTCCTCTTACACTGCAGGGTTTTAGAAGAAGCTAAGCCCCGATAGCGTACCTAGAGCGTTCCTTGGGAGAGGCAGTTGGCTACACGGAGAACTCCGTGCCAAGGTAACGTTATTCAGGGAAGGGACCAGTGTGTAGCTAGAGTGTATATTTACTTGGAGAAATCACAAGGAGGTAGGCTGCGTGTTCGCTGGAAACGGGGACCTGATGGCAGAGGCCTTGCCTTCCCATTTTGAATGCTCCATTCATGCTGCCTTGAAACTACCTTAATAACAGTTTTAGGACGGTTCTCTAGTCACTGTAGGCAGGGCTCTGGGAAGGGCACGAGTGTTCTCTACATCAACAGGGTGCTTTCATAGCCTGGGTGGGAGCTCCTCCTGAGACGCTCTAGAGCTAAAAGGAAACTTGACGTGAGTCCTGTCCTCAAGGTAAAGCCTTAAATAGCCTGCCGTAGCGGAAGCTTGGAGCAGAGTCCTTGAAGCATTAGCTTTAGGTCTCTTTTCTTTTAAGGTTAGTAAGCTTTCAGGACACTGAGGACCTCGCGTGAGCACCCTATTCCCTGCAAGAACACCTAGGACCGGCAGGCTCCACTAGGCTGCTAAGAAACATCCAGGCCCGGAAACCTTTCACTGTTACTCTGTGTCTGCTGAGTGTAGGGCAACACACTGCACTCTTCTTTGGGAGACCTGGATTTCTTCAGCACTCCAACAGCTCCAGGAAAACTGTTCTCTCACGTCCTACACGTCATGCAAATCTGCTTCATAGCCCTAGGCTGAGCGGCACTGAGAAACCAAAACTGCTTTGCATTCCTCGTACAGAGTCATACCTTAAGACCCCATACTTAGAGGAGAAAGTCGGCTTGCGTTCCTGCCTTAACCACAGCACAGTCCTCCTCTTACACTGCAGGGTTTTAGAAGAAGCTAAGCCCCGATAGCGTACCTAGAGCGTTCCTTGGGAGAGGCAGTTGGCTACAAGGAGAACTCCGTGCTAAGGTAACGTTATTCAGGGAAGGGACCAGTGTAGCTAGAGTGTATATTTACTTGGAGAAATCACAAGGAGGTAGGCTGCGTGTTCGCTGGAAACGGGGACCTGATGGCACAGGCCTTGCTTTCCCATTTTCAATGCTCCATTCATGCTGCCTTGAAACTACCTAAAAAACAGTTTTAGGACGGTTCTCTAGTCACTGTAGGCAGGGCTCTGGGAAGGGAACGAGTGTTCTCTCCATCAACAGGGTGCTTTCATAGCCTGGGTGGGAGCTCCTCCTGAGACGCTCTAGAGCTAAAAGGAAACTTGACGTGAGTCCTTTCCTCTAGGTAAAGCCGTGAATAGCCTGCCGAAGCGGAAGCTTGGAACAGAGTCCTTGAAGCATTAGCTTTAGGTCTGTTTTCTTTTAAAGTTAGTAAGCTTTCAGGACACCGAGGACTTCGCGTGGGCACCCTATTCCCTGCAAGAACACCTAGTACCGGCAGCTCCACTAGGCTGCTAAGAAACATCCAGGCCCAGAAACCTTTCCCAGTCACTCTGTGTATGCTGAGTGTAGGGCAACACACTGCATTCTTCCTTGGGAGAGCTGGATTTCCTCAGCACTCCAACAGCTCCAGGAAATCTGTTCTCTCACGTCCTACACGTCATGCAAATCTGCCCCATAGCCCTAGGCTGAGCGGCACTGAGAAACCAAAACTGCTTTGCATTCCTCGTACAGAGTCATACCTTAAGACCCCATACTTAGAGGAGAAAGTCGGCTTGCGTTCCTGCCTTAACCACAGCACAGTTTTTCCTCTTACACTGCAGGGTGTTAGTAGAAGTTAAGCCCCGATAGCATACCTAGAGCGTTCTTTGGGAGAGGCAGTTGGCTACACGGAGAACTCCGTGCCAAGGAAAGGTTATTCAGGGAAGGGACCAGTGTGTAGCTAGAGGGTATATTTACTCAGTAGAAATTACAAGGAGGTAGGCTGCGTGTTCGCTGGAAACGGGGACCTGATGGCAGAGGCCTTGCCTTCCCATTTTGAATGCTCCATTCATGCTGCCTTGAAACTACCTTAATAACAGTTTTAGGACGGTTCTCTAGTCACTGTAGGCAGGGCTCTGGGAAGGGCACGAGTGTTCTCTACATCAACAGGGTGCTTTCATAGCCTGGGTGGGAGCTCCTCCTGAGACGCTCTAGAGCTAAAAGGAAACTTGACGTGAGTCCTGTCCTCAAGGTAAAGCCTTAAATAGCCTGCCGTAGCGGAAGCTTGGAGCAGAGTCCTTGAAGCATTAGCTTTAGGTCTCTTTTCTTTTAAGGTTAGTAAGCTTTCAGGACACTGAGGACCTCGCGTGAGCACCCGATTCCCTGCAAGAACACCTAGGACCGGCAGGCTCCACTAGGCTGCTAAGAAACATCCAGGCCCGGAAACCTTTCCCTGTTACTCTGTGTCTGCTGAGTGTAGGGCAACACACTGCACTCTTCTTTGGGAGACCTGGATTTCTTCAGCACTCCAACAGCTCCAGGAAAACTGTTCTCTCACGTCCTACACGTCATGCAAATCTGCTTCATAGCCCTAGGCTGAGCGGCACTGAGAAACCAAAACTGCTTTGCATTCCTCGTACAGAGTCAGACCTTAAGACCCCATACTTAGAGGAGAAAGTCGGCTTGCGTTCCTGCCTTAACCACAGCACAGTCCTCCTCTTACACTGCAGGGTTTTAGAAGAAGCTAAGCCCCGATAGCGTACCTAGAGCGTTCCTTGGGAGAGGCAGTTGGCTACACGGAGAACTCCGTGCTAAGGTAACGTTATTCAGGGAAGGGACCAGTGTAGCTAGAGTGTATATTTACTTGGAGAAATCACAAGGAGGTAGGCTGCGTGTTCGCTGGAAACGGGGACCTGATGGCACAGGCCTTGCTTTCCCATTTTCAATGCTCCATTCATGCTGCCTTGAAACTACCTAAAAAACAGTTTTAGGACGGTTCTCTAGTCACTGTAGGCAGGGCTCTGGGAAGGGAACGAGTGTTCTCTACATCAACAGGGTGCTTTCATAGCCTGGGTGGGAGCTCCTCCTGAGACGCTCTAGAGCTAAAAGGAAACTTGACGTGAGTCCTTTCCTCTAGGTAAAGCCGTGAATAGCCTGCCGAAGCGGAAGCTTGGAACAGAGTCCTTGAAGCATTAGCTTTAGGTCTGTTTTCTTTTAAAGTTAGTAAGCTTTCAGGACACCGAGGACCTCGCGTGGGCACCCTATTCCCTGCAAGAACACCTAGTACCGGCAGGCTCCACTAGGCTGCTAAGAAACATCCAGGCCCAGAAACCTTTCCCAGTCACTCTGTGTATGCTGAGTGTAGGGCAACACACTGCATTCTTCCTTGGGAGAGCTGGATTTCCTCAGCACTCCAACAGCTCCAGGAAATCTGTTCTCTCACGTCCTACACGTCATGCAAATCTGCCCCATAGCCCTAGGCTGAGCGGCACTGAGAAACCAAAACTGCTTTGCATTCCTCGTACAGAGTCACACCTTAAGACCCCATACTTAGAGGAGAAAGTCGGCTTGCGTTCCTGCCTTAACCACAGCACAGTTTTTCCTCTTACACTGCAGGGTGTTAGAAGAAGTTAAGCCCCGATAGCGTACCTAGAGCGTTCTTTGGGAGAGGCAGTTGGCTACACGGAGAACTCCGTGCCAAGGAAAGGTTATTCAGGGAAGGGACCAGTGTGTAGCTAGAGGGTATATTTACTCAGTAGAAATCACAAGGAGGTAGGCTGCGTGTTCCCTGGAAACGGGGACCTGATGGCACAGGCCTTGCCTTCCCATTTTGAATGCTCCATTCATGCTGCCTTGAAACCACCTAAATAACAGTTTTAGGACGGTTCTCTAGTCACTGTAGGCAGGGCTCTGGGAAGGGCACGAGTGTTCTCTACATCAACAGGGTGCTTTCATAGCCTGGGTGGGAGCTCCTCCTGAGACGCTCTAGAGCTAAAAGGAAACTTGACGTGAGTCCTGTCCTCAAGGTAAAGCCTTGAATAGCCTGCCGAAGCGGAAGCTTGGAGCAGAGTCCTTGAAGCATTAGCTTTAGGTCTGTTTTCTTTTAAGGTTAGTAAGCTTTCAGGACACCGAGGACCTCGCGTGGGCACCCTATTCCCTGCAAGAACACCTAGTACCGGCAGGCTCCACTAGGCTGCTAAGAAACATCCAGGCCCGGAAACCTTTCCCAGTCACTCTGTGTATGCTGAGTGTAGGGCATCACACTGCACTCTTCCTTGGGAGAGCTGGATTTCCTCAGCACTCGAATAGCTCCAGGAAATCTGTTCTCTCAGGTCCTACATGTCAGGCAAATCTGCCTCATAGCCCTAGGCTGAGCGGCACTGACAAACCAAAACTGCTTTGCATTCCTCGTACAGAGTCATACCTTAAGACCCCATACTTAGAGGAGAAAGTCGGCTTGCGTTCCTGCCTTAACCACAGCACAGTCCTCCTCTTACACTGCAGGGTTTTAGAAGAAGCCAAGCCCCGAGAGCGTACCTAGAGCGTTCCTTGGGAGAGGCAGTTGGCTACACGGAGAACTCCGTGCCAAGGTAACGTTATTCAGGGAAGGGACCAGTGTGTAGCTAGAGTGTATATTTACTTGGAGAAATCACAAGGAGGTAGGCTGCGTGTTCGCTGGAAACGGGGACCTGATGGCACAGGCCTTGCCTTCCCATTTTGAATGCTCCATTCATGCTGCCTTGAAACTACCTTAATAACAGTTTTAGGACGGTTCTCTAGTCACTGTAGGCAGGGCTCTGGGAAGGGCACGAGTGTTCTCTACATCGACAGGGTGCTTTCATAGCCTGGGTGGGAGCTCCTCCTGAGACGCTCTAGAGCTAAAAGGAAACTTGACGTGAGTCCTGTCCTCAAGGTAAAGCCTTGAATAGCCTGCCGTAGCGGAAGCTTGGAGCAGAGTCCTTGAAGCATTAGCTTTAGGTCTCTTTTCTTTTAAGGTTAGTAAGCTTTCAGGACACTGAGGACCTCGCGTGAGCAGCCTATTCCCTGCAAGAACACCTAGGACCGGCAGGCTCCACTAGGCTGCTAAGAAACATCCAGGCCCGGAAACCTTTCCCAGTCACTCTGTGTATGCTGAGTGTAGGGCAACACACTGCACTCTTCCTTGGGAGAGCTGAATTTCCTCAGCACTCCAACAGCTCCAGGAAATCTGTTCTCTCAGGTCCTACATGTCAGGCAAATCTGCCTCATAGCCCTAGGCTGAGCGGCACTGAGAAACCAAAACTGCTTTGCATTCCTCGTACAGAGTCATACCTTAAGACCCCATACTTAGAGGAGAAAGTCGGCTTGCGTTCCTGCCTTAACCACAGCACAGTCCTCCTCTTACACTGCAGGGTTTTAGAAGAAGCTAAGCCCCGATAGCGTACCTAGAGCGTTCCTTGGGAGAGGCAGTTGGCTACACGGAGAACTCCGTGCTAAGGTAACGTTATTCAGGGAAGGGACCAGTGTAGCTAGAGTGTATATTTACTTGGAGAAATCACAAGGAGGTAGGCTGCGTGTTCGCTGGAAACGGGGACCTGATGGCACAGGCCTTGCTTTCCCATTTTCAATGCTCCATTCATGCTGCCTTGAAACTACCTAAAAAACAGTTTTAGGACGGTTCTCTAGTCACTGTAGGCAGGGCTCTGGGAAGGGCACGAGTGTTCTCTACATCGACAGGGTGCTTTCATAGCCTGGGTGGGAGCTCCTCCTGAGACGCTCTAGAGCTAAAAGGAAACTTGACGTGAGTCCTGTCCTCAAGGTAAAGCCTTGAATAGCCTGCCGTAGCGGAAGCTTGGAGCAGAGTCCTTGAAGCATTAGCTTTAGGTCTCTTTTCTTTTAAGGTTAGTAAGCTTTCAGGACACTGAGGACCTCGCGTGAGCAGCCTATTCCCTGCAAGAACACCTAGGACCGGCAGGCTCCACTAGGCTGCTAAGAAACATCCAGGCCCGGAAACCTTTCCCAGTCACTCTGTGTATGCTGAGTGTAGGGCAACACACTGCACTCTTCCTTGGGAGAGCTGAATTTCCTCAGCACTCCAACAGCTCCAGGAAATCTGTTCTCTCAGGTCCTACATGTCAGGCAAATCTGCCTCATAGCCCTAGGCTGAGCGGCACTGAGAAACCAAAACTGCTTTGCATTCCTCGTACAGAGTCATACCTTAAGACCCCATACTTAGAGGAGAAAGTCGGCTTGCGTTCCTGCCTTAACCACAGCACAGTCCTCCTCTTACACTGCAGGGTTTTAGAAGAAGCTAAGCCCCGATAGCGTACCTAGAGCGTTCCTTGGGAGAGGCAGTTGGCTACACGGAGAACTCCGTGCTAAGGTAACGTTATTCAGGGAAGGGACCAGTGTAGCTAGAGTGTATATTTACTTGGAGAAATCACAAGGAGGTAGGCTGCGTGTTCGCTGGAAACGGGGACCTGATGGCACAGGCCTTGCTTTCCCATTTTCAATGCTCCATTCATGCTGCCTTGAAACTACCTAAAAAACAGTTTTAGGACGGTTCTCTAGTCACTGTAGGCAGGGCTCTGGGAAGGGAACGAGTGTTCTCTACATCAACAGGGTGCTTTCATAGCCTGGGTGGGAGCTCCTCCTGAGACGCTCTAGAGCTAAAAGGAAACTTGACGTGAGTCCTTTCCTCTAGGTAAAGCCGTGAATAGCCTGCCGAAGCGGAAGCTTGGAACAGAGTCCTTGAAGCATTAGCTTTAGGTCTGTTTTCTTTTAAAGTTAGTAAGCTTTCAGGACACCGAGGACCTCGCGTGGGCACCCTATTCCCTGCAAGAACACCTAGTACCGGCAGGCTCCACTAGGCTGCTAAGAAACATCCAGGCCCAGAAACCTTTCCCAGTCACTCTGTGTATGCTGAGTGTAGGGCAACACACTGCATTCTTCCTTGGGAGAGCTGGATTTCCTCAGCACTCCAACAGCTCCAGGAAATCTGTTCTCTCACGTCCTACACGTCATGCAAATCTGCCTCATAGCCCTAGGCTGAGCGGCACTGAGAAACCAAAACTGCTTTGCATTCCTCGTACAGAGTCATACCTTAAGAGCCCATACTTAGAGGAGAAAGTCGGCTTGTGTTCCTGCCTTAACCACAGCACAGTTTTTCCTCTTACACTGCAGGGTGTTAGAAGAAGTTAAGCCCCGATAGCGTACCTAGAGCGTTCTTTGGGAGAGGCAGTTGGCTACACGGAGAACTCCGTGCCAAGGAAAGGTTATTCAGGGAAGGGACCAGTGTGTAGCTAGAGGGTATATTTACTCAGTAGAAATCACAAGGAGGTAGGCTGCGTGTTCCCTGGAAACGGGGACCTGATGGCAGAGGCCTTGCCTTCCTATTTTGAATGCTCCATTCATGCTGCCTTGAAACCACCTAAATAACAGTTTTAGGACGGTTCTCTAGTCACTGTAGGCAGTGCTCTGGGAAGGGCACGAGTGTTCTCTACATCAACAGGGTGCTTTCATAGCCTGGGTGGGAGCTCCTCCTGAGACGCTCTAGAGCTAAAAGGAAACTTGACGTGAGTCCTGTCCTCAAGGTAAAGCCTTGAATAGCCTGCCGAAGCGGAAGCTTGGAGCAGAGTCCTTGAAGCATTAGCTTTAGGTCTCTTTTCTTTTAAGGTTAGTAAGCTTTCAGGACACCGAGGACCTCGCGTGGGCACCCTATTCCCTGCAAGAACACCTAGTACCGGCAGGCTCCACTAGGCTGCTAAGAAACATCCAGGCCCGGAAACCTTTCCCAGTCACTCTGTGTATGCTGAGTGTAGGGCATCACACTGCACTCTTCCTTGGGAGAGCTGGATTTCCTCAGCACTCGAATAGCTCCAGGAAATCTGTTCTCTCAGGTCCTACATGTCAGGCAAATCTGCCTCATAGCCCTAGGCTGAGCGGCACTGAGAAACCAAAACTGCTTTGCATTCCTCGTACAGAGTCATACCTTAAGACCCCATACTTAGAGGAGAAAGTCGGCTTGCGTTCCTGCCTTAACCACAGCACAGTCCTCCTCTTACACTGCAGGGTTTTAGAAGAAGCTAAGCCCCGATAGCGTACCTAGAGCGTTCCTTGGGAGAGGCAGTTGGCTACACGGAGAACTCCGTGCCAAGGTAACGTTATTCAGGGAAGGGACCAGTGTGTAGCTAGAGTGTATATTTACTTGGAGAAATCACAAGGAGGTAGGCTGCGTGTTCGCTGGAAACGGGGACCTGATGGCAGAGGCCTTGCCTTCCCATTTTGAATGCTCCATTCATGCTGCCTTGAAACTACCTTAATAACAGTTTTAGGACGGTTCTCTAGTCACTGTAGGCAGGGCTCTGGGAAGGGCACGAGTGTTCTCTACATCAACAGGGTGCTTTCATAGCCTGGGTGGGAGCTCCTCCTGAGACGCTCTAGAGCTAAAAGGAAACTTGACGTGAGTCCTGTCCTCAAGGTAAAGCCTTAAATAGCCTGCCGTAGCGGAAGCTTGGAGCAGAGTCCTTGAAGCATTAGCTTTAGGTCTCTTTTCTTTTAAGGTTAGTAAGCTTTCAGGACACTGAGGACCTCGCGTGAGCACCCGATTCCCTGCAAGAACACCTAGGACCGGCAGGCTCCACTAGGCTGCTAAGAAACATCCAGGCCCGGAAACCTTTCCCTGTTACTCTGTGTCTGCTGAGTGTAGGGCAACACACTGCACTCTTCTTTGGGAGACCTGGATTTCTTCAGCACTCCAACAGCTCCAGGAAAACTGTTCTCTCACGTCCTACACGTCATGCAAATCTGCTTCATAGCCCTAGGCTGAGCGGCACTGAGAAACCAAAACTGCTTTGCATTCCTCGTACAGAGTCATACCTTAAGACCCCATACTTAGAGGAGAAAGTCGGCTTGCGTTCCTGCCTTAACCACAGCACAGTCCTCCTCTTACACTGCAGGGTTTTAGAAGAAGCTAAGCCCCGATAGCGTACCTAGAGCGTTCCTTGGGAGAGGCAGTTGGCTACAAGGAGAACTCCGTGCTAAGGTAACGTTATTCAGGGAAGGGACCAGTGTAGCTAGAGTGTATATTTACTTGGAGAAATCACAAGGAGGTAGGCTGCGTGTTCGCTGGAAACGGGGACCTGATGGCACAGGCCTTGCTTTCCCATTTTCAATGCTCCATTCATGCTGCCTTGAAACTACCTAAAAAACAGTTTTAGGACGGTTCTCTAGTCACTGTAGGCAGGGCTCTGGGAAGGGAACGAGTGTTCTCTCCATCAACAGGGTGCTTTCATAGCCTGGGTGGGAGCTCCTCCTGAGACGCTCTAGAGCTAAAAGGAAACTTGACGTGAGTCCTTTCCTCTAGGTAAAGCCGTGAATAGCCTGCCGAAGCGGAAGCTTGGAACAGAGTCCTTGAAGCATTAGCTTTAGGTCTGTTTTCTTTTAAAGTTAGTAAGCTTTCAGGACACCGAGGACTTCGCGTGGGCACCCTATTCCCTGCAAGAACACCTAGTACCGGCAGCTCCACTAGGCTGCTAAGAAACATCCAGGCCCAGAAACCTTTCCCAGTCACTCTGTGTATGCTGAGTGTAGGGCAACACACTGCATTCTTCCTTGGGAGAGCTGGATTTCCTCAGCACTCCAACAGCTCCAGGAAATCTGTTCTCTCACGTCCTACACGTCATGCAAATCTGCCCCATAGCCCTAGGCTGAGCGGCACTGAGAAACCAAAACTGCTTTGCATTCCTCGTACAGAGTCATACCTTAAGACCCCATACTTAGAGGAGAAAGTCGGCTTGCGTTCCTGCCTTAACCACAGCACAGTTTTTCCTCTTACACTGCAGGGTGTTAGTAGAAGTTAAGCCCCGATAGCATACCTAGAGCGTTCTTTGGGAGAGGCAGTTGGCTACACGGAGAACTCCGTGCCAAGGAAAGGTTATTCAGGGAAGGGACCAGTGTGTAGCTAGAGGGTATATTTACTCAGTAGAAATTACAAGGAGGTAGGCTGCGTGTTCGCTGGAAACGGGGACCTGATGGCAGAGGCCTTGCCTTCCCATTTTGAATGCTCCATTCATGCTGCCTTGAAACTACCTTAATAACAGTTTTAGGACGGTTCTCTAGTCACTGTAGGCAGGGCTCTGGGAAGGGCACGAGTGTTCTCTACATCAACAGGGTGCTTTCATAGCCTGGGTGGGAGCTCCTCCTGAGACGCTCTAGAGCTAAAAGGAAACTTGACGTGAGTCCTGTCCTCAAGGTAAAGCCTTAAATAGCCTGCCGTAGCGGAAGCTTGGAGCAGAGTCCTTGAAGCATTAGCTTTAGGTCTCTTTTCTTTTAAGGTTAGTAAGCTTTCAGGACACTGAGGACCTCGCGTGAGCACCCGATTCCCTGCAAGAACACCTAGGACCGGCAGGCTCCACTAGGCTGCTAAGAAACATCCAGGCCCGGAAACCTTTCCCTGTTACTCTGTGTCTGCTGAGTGTAGGGCAACACACTGCACTCTTCTTTGGGAGACCTGGATTTCTTCAGCAC
This sequence comes from Balaenoptera ricei, assembly GCF_028023285.1. NCBI lineage: Eukaryota > Metazoa > Chordata > Mammalia > Artiodactyla > Balaenopteridae > Balaenoptera > Balaenoptera ricei. The sequence continues at coordinate 61,310,712 of NC_082652.1, forward strand.
TCCAACAGCTCCAGGAAAACTGTTCTCTCACGTCCTACACGTCATGCAAATCTGCTTCATAGCCCTAGGCTGAGCAGCACTGAGAAACCAAAACTGCTTTGCATTCCTCGTACAGAGTCAGACCTTAAGACCCCATACTTAGAGGAGAAAGTCGGCTTGCGTTCCTGCCTTAACCACAGCACAGTCCTCCTCTTACACTGCAGGGTTTTAGAAGAAGCTAAGCCCCGATAGCGTACCTAGAGCGTTCCTTGGGAGAGGCAGTTGGCTACACGGAGAACTCCGTGCTAAGGTAACGTTATTCAGGGAAGGGACCAGTGTAGCTAGAGTGTATATTTACTTGGAGAAATCACAAGGAGGTAGGCTGCGTGTTCGCTGGAAACGGGGACCTGATGGCACAGGCCTTGCTTTCCCATTTTCAATGCTCCATTCATGCTGCCTTGAAACTACCTAAAAAACAGTTTTAGGACGGTTCTCTAGTCACTGTAGGCAGGGCTCTGGGAAGGGAACGAGTGTTCTCTCCATCAACAGGGTGCTTTCATAGCCTGGGTGGGAGCTCCTCCTGAGACGCTCTAGAGCTAAAAGGAAACTTGACGTGAGTCCTTTCCTCTAGGTAAAGCCGTGAATAGCCTGCCGAAGCGGAAGCTTGGAACAGAGTCCTTGAAGCATTAGCTTTAGGTCTGTTTTCTTTTAAAGTTAGTAAGCTTTCAGGACACCGAGGACCTCGCGTGGGCACCCTATTCCCTGCAAGAACACCTAGTACCGGCAGGCTCCACTAGGCTGCTAAGAAACATCCAGGCCCAGAAACCTTTCCCAGTCACTCTGTGTATGCTGAGTGTAGGGCAACACACTGCATTCTTCCTTGGGAGAGCTGGATTTCCTCAGCACTCCAACAGCTCCAGGAAATCTGTTCTCTCACGTCCTACACGTCATGCAAATCTGCCCCATAGCCCTAGGCTGAGCGGCACTGAGAAACCAAAACTGCTTTGCATTCCTCGTACAGAGTCACACCTTAAGACCCCATACTTAGAGGAGAAAGTCGGCTTGCGTTCCTGCCTTAACCACAGCACAGTTTTTCCTCTTACACTGCAGGGTGTTAGAAGAAGTTAAGCCCCGATAGCGTACCTAGAGCGTTCTTTGGGAGAGGCAGTTGGCTACACGGAGAACTCCGTGCCAAGGAAAGGTTATTCAGGGAAGGGACCAGTGTGTAGCTAGAGGGTATATTTACTCAGTAGAAATCACAAGGAGGTAGGCTGCGTGTTCCCTGGAAACGGGGACCTGATGGCACAGGCCTTGCCTTCCTATTTTGAATGCTCCATTCATGCTGCCTTGAAACCACCTAAATAACAGTTTTAGGACGGTTCTCTAGTCACTGTAGGCAGGGCTCTGGGAAGGGCACGAGTGTTCTCTCCATCAACAGGGTGCTTTCATAGCCTGGGTGGGAGCTCCTCCTGAGACGCTCTAGAGCTAAAAGGAAACTTGACGTGAGTCCTGTCCTCAAGGTAAAGCCTTGAATAGCCTGCCGAAGCGGAAGCTTGGAGCAGAGTCCTTGAAGCATTAGCTTTAGGTCTCTTTTCTTTTAAGGTTAGTAAGCTTTCAGGACACTGAGGACCTCGCGTGGGCACCCTATTCCCTGCAAGAACACCTAGTACCGGCAGGCTCCACTAGGCTGCTAAGAAACATCCAGGCCCGGAAACCTTTCCCAGTCACTCTGTGTATGCTGAGTGTAGGGCATCACACTGCACTCTTCCTTGGGAGAGCTGGATTTCCTCAGCACTCGAATAGCTCCAGGAAATCTGTTCTCTCAGGTCCTACATGTCAGGCAAATCTGCCTCATAGCCCTAGGCTGAGCGGCACTGAGAAACCAAAACTGCTTTGCATTCCTCGTACAGAGTCATACCTTAAGACCCCATACTTAGAGGAGAAAGTCGGCTTGCGTTCCTGCCTTAACCACAGCACAGTCCTCCTCTTACACTGCAGGGTTTTAGAAGAAGCTAAGCCCCGATAGCGTACCTAGAGCGTTCCTTGGGAGAGGCAGTTGGCTACACGGAGAACTCCGTGCCAAGGTAACGTTATTCAGGGAAGGGACCAGTGTGTAGCTAGAGTGTATATTTACTTGGAGAAATCACAAGGAGGTAGGCTGCGTGTTCGCTGGAAACGGGGACCTGATGGCAGAGGCCTTGCCTTCCCATTTTGAATGCTCCATTCATGCTGCCTTGAAACTACCTTAATAACAGTTTTAGGACGGTTCTCTAGTCACTGTAGGCAGGGCTCTGGGAAGGGCACGAGTGTTCTCTACATCAACAGGGTGCTTTCATAGCCTGGGTGGGAGCTCCTCCTGAGACGCTCTAGAGCTAAAAGGAAACTTGACGTGAGTCCTGTCCTCAAGGTAAAGCCTTAAATAGCCTGCCGTAGCGGAAGCTTGGAGCAGAGTCCTTGAAGCATTAGCTTTAGGTCTCTTTTCTTTTAAGGTTAGTAAGCTTTCAGGACACTGAGGACCTCGCGTGAGCACCCTATTCCCTGCAAGAACACCTAGGACCGGCAGGCTCCACTAGGCTGCTAAGAAACATCCAGGCCCGGAAACCTTTCACTGTTACTCTGTGTCTGCTGAGTGTAGGGCAACACACTGCACTCTTCTTTGGGAGACCTGGATTTCTTCAGCACTCCAACAGCTCCAGGAAAACTGTTCTCTCACGTCCTACACGTCATGCAAATCTGCTTCATAGCCCTAGGCTGAGCGGCACTGAGAAACCAAAACTGCTTTGCATTCCTCGTACAGAGTCATACCTTAAGACCCCATACTTAGAGGAGAAAGTCGGCTTGCGTTCCTGCCTTAACCACAGCACAGTCCTCCTCTTACACTGCAGGGTTTTAGAAGAAGCTAAGCCCCGATAGCGTACCTAGAGCGTTCCTTGGGAGAGGCAGTTGGCTACAAGGAGAACTCCGTGCTAAGGTAACGTTATTCAGGGAAGGGACCAGTGTAGCTAGAGTGTATATTTACTTGGAGAAATCACAAGGAGGTAGGCTGCGTGTTCGCTGGAAACGGGGACCTGATGGCACAGGCCTTGCTTTCCCATTTTCAATGCTCCATTCATGCTGCCTTGAAACTACCTAAAAAACAGTTTTAGGACGGTTCTCTAGTCACTGTAGGCAGGGCTCTGGGAAGGGAACGAGTGTTCTCTCCATCAACAGGGTGCTTTCATAGCCTGGGTGGGAGCTCCTCCTGAGACGCTCTAGAGCTAAAAGGAAACTTGACGTGAGTCCTTTCCTCTAGGTAAAGCCGTGAATAGCCTGCCGAAGCGGAAGCTTGGAACAGAGTCCTTGAAGCATTAGCTTTAGGTCTGTTTTCTTTTAAAGTTAGTAAGCTTTCAGGACACCGAGGACTTCGCGTGGGCACCCTATTCCCTGCAAGAACACCTAGTACCGGCAGCTCCACTAGGCTGCTAAGAAACATCCAGGCCCAGAAACCTTTCCCAGTCACTCTGTGTATGCTGAGTGTAGGGCAACACACTGCATTCTTCCTTGGGAGAGCTGGATTTCCTCAGCACTCCAACAGCTCCAGGAAATCTGTTCTCTCACGTCCTACACGTCATGCAAATCTGCCCCATAGCCCTAGGCTGAGCGGCACTGAGAAACCAAAACTGCTTTGCATTCCTCGTACAGAGTCATACCTTAAGACCCCATACTTAGAGGAGAAAGTCGGCTTGCGTTCCTGCCTTAACCACAGCACAGTTTTTCCTCTTACACTGCAGGGTGTTAGAAGAAGTTAAGCCCCGATAGCGTACCTAGAGCGTTCTTTGGGAGAGGCAGTTGGCTACACGGAGAACTCCGTGCCAAGGAAAGGTTATTCAGGGAAGGGACCAGTGTGTAGCTAGAGGGTATATTTACTCAGTAGAAATCACAAGGAGGTAGGCTGCGTGTTCCCTGGAAACGGGGACCTGATGGCACAGGCCTTGCCTTCCTATTTTGAATGCTCCATTCATGCTGCCTTGAAACCACCTAAATAACAGTTTTAGGACGGTTCTCTAGTCACTGTAGGCAGGGCTCTGGGAAGGGCACGAGTGTTCTCTCCATCAACAGGGTGCTTTCATAGCCTGGGTGGGAGCTCCTCCTGAGACGCTCTAGAGCTAAAAGGAAACTTGACGTGAGTCCTGTCCTCAAGGTAAAGCCTTGAATAGCCTGCCGAAGCGGAAGCTTGGAGCAGAGTCCTTGAAGCATTAGCTTTAGGTCTCTTTTCTTTTAAGGTTAGTAAGCTTTCAGGACACTGAGGACCTCGCGTGGGCACCCTATTCCCTGCAAGAACACCTAGTACCGGCAGGCTCCACTAGGCTGCTAAGAAACATCCAGGCCCGGAAACCTTTCCCAGTCACTCTGTGTATGCTGAGTGTAGGGCATCACACTGCACTCTTCCTTGGGAGAGCTGGATTTCCTCAGCACTCGAATAGCTCCAGGAAATCTGTTCTCTCAGGTCCTACATGTCAGGCAAATCTGCCTCATAGCCCTAGGCTGAGCGGCACTGAGAAACCAAAACTGCTTTGCATTCCTCGTACAGAGTCATACCTTAAGACCCCATACTTAGAGGAGAAAGTCGGCTTGCGTTCCTGCCTTAACCACAGCACAGTCCTCCTCTTACACTGCAGGGTTTTAGAAGAAGCTAAGCCCCGATAGCGTACCTAGAGCGTTCCTTGGGAGAGGCAGTTGGCTACACGGAGAACTCCGTGCCAAGGTAACGTTATTCAGGGAAGGGACCAGTGTGTAGCTAGAGTGTATATTTACTTGGAGAAATCACAAGGAGGTAGGCTGCGTGTTCGCTGGAAACGGGGACCTGATGGCAGAGGCCTTGCCTTCCCATTTTGAATGCTCCATTCATGCTGCCTTGAAACTACCTTAATAACAGTTTTAGGACGGTTCTCTAGTCACTGTAGGCAGGGCTCTGGGAAGGGCACGAGTGTTCTCTACATCAACAGGGTGCTTTCATAGCCTGGGTGGGAGCTCCTCCTGAGACGCTCTAGAGCTAAAAGGAAACTTGACGTGAGTCCTGTCCTCAAGGTAAAGCCTTAAATAGCCTGCCGTAGCGGAAGCTTGGAGCAGAGTCCTTGAAGCATTAGCTTTAGGTCTCTTTTCTTTTAAGGTTAGTAAGCTTTCAGGACACTGAGGACCTCGCGTGAGCACCCTATTCCCTGCAAGAACACCTAGGACCGGCAGGCTCCACTAGGCTGCTAAGAAACATCCAGGCCCGGAAACCTTTCACTGTTACTCTGTGTCTGCTGAGTGTAGGGCAACACACTGCACTCTTCTTTGGGAGACCTGGATTTCTTCAGCACTCCAACAGCTCCAGGAAAACTGTTCTCTCACGTCCTACACGTCATGCAAATCTGCTTCATAGCCCTAGGCTGAGCGGCACTGAGAAACCAAAACTGCTTTGCATTCCTCGTACAGAGTCATACCTTAAGACCCCATACTTAGAGGAGAAAGTCGGCTTGCGTTCCTGCCTTAACCACAGCACAGTCCTCCTCTTACACTGCAGGGTTTTAGAAGAAGCTAAGCCCCGATAGCGTACCTAGAGCGTTCCTTGGGAGAGGCAGTTGGCTACAAGGAGAACTCCGTGCTAAGGTAACGTTATTCAGGGAAGGGACCAGTGTAGCTAGAGTGTATATTTACTTGGAGAAATCACAAGGAGGTAGGCTGCGTGTTCGCTGGAAACGGGGACCTGATGGCACAGGCCTTGCTTTCCCATTTTCAATGCTCCATTCATGCTGCCTTGAAACTACCTAAAAAACAGTTTTAGGACGGTTCTCTAGTCACTGTAGGCAGGGCTCTGGGAAGGGAACGAGTGTTCTCTCCATCAACAGGGTGCTTTCATAGCCTGGGTGGGAGCTCCTCCTGAGACGCTCTAGAGCTAAAAGGAAACTTGACGTGAGTCCTTTCCTCTAGGTAAAGCCGTGAATAGCCTGCCGAAGCGGAAGCTTGGAACAGAGTCCTTGAAGCATTAGCTTTAGGTCTGTTTTCTTTTAAAGTTAGTAAGCTTTCAGGACACCGAGGACTTCGCGTGGGCACCCTATTCCCTGCAAGAACACCTAGTACCGGCAGCTCCACTAGGCTGCTAAGAAACATCCAGGCCCAGAAACCTTTCCCAGTCACTCTGTGTATGCTGAGTGTAGGGCAACACACTGCATTCTTCCTTGGGAGAGCTGGATTTCCTCAGCACTCCAACAGCTCCAGGAAATCTGTTCTCTCACGTCCTACACGTCATGCAAATCTGCCCCATAGCCCTAGGCTGAGCGGCACTGAGAAACCAAAACTGCTTTGCATTCCTCGTACAGAGTCATACCTTAAGACCCCATACTTAGAGGAGAAAGTCGGCTTGCGTTCCTGCCTTAACCACAGCACAGTTTTTCCTCTTACACTGCAGGGTGTTAGTAGAAGTTAAGCCCCGATAGCATACCTAGAGCGTTCTTTGGGAGAGGCAGTTGGCTACACGGAGAACTCCGTGCCAAGGAAAGGTTATTCAGGGAAGGGACCAGTGTGTAGCTAGAGGGTATATTTACTCAGTAGAAATTACAAGGAGGTAGGCTGCGTGTTCGCTGGAAACGGGGACCTGATGGCAGAGGCCTTGCCTTCCCATTTTGAATGCTCCATTCATGCTGCCTTGAAACTACCTTAATAACAGTTTTAGGACGGTTCTCTAGTCACTGTAGGCAGGGCTCTGGGAAGGGCACGAGTGTTCTCTACATCAACAGGGTGCTTTCATAGCCTGGGTGGGAGCTCCTCCTGAGACGCTCTAGAGCTAAAAGGAAACTTGACGTGAGTCCTGTCCTCAAGGTAAAGCCTTAAATAGCCTGCCGTAGCGGAAGCTTGGAGCAGAGTCCTTGAAGCATTAGCTTTAGGTCTCTTTTCTTTTAAGGTTAGTAAGCTTTCAGGACACTGAGGACCTCGCGTGAGCACCCGATTCCCTGCAAGAACACCTAGGACCGGCAGGCTCCACTAGGCTGCTAAGAAACATCCAGGCCCGGAAACCTTTCCCTGTTACTCTGTGTCTGCTGAGTGTAGGGCAACACACTGCACTCTTCTTTGGGAGACCTGGATTTCTTCAGCACTCCAACAGCTCCAGGAAAACTGTTCTCTCACGTCCTACACGTCATGCAAATCTGCTTCATAGCCCTAGGCTGAGCGGCACTGAGAAACCAAAACTGCTTTGCATTCCTCGTACAGAGTCAGACCTTAAGACCCCATACTTAGAGGAGAAAGTCGGCTTGCGTTCCTGCCTTAACCACAGCACAGTCCTCCTCTTACACTGCAGGGTTTTAGAAGAAGCTAAGCCCCGATAGCGTACCTAGAGCGTTCCTTGGGAGAGGCAGTTGGCTACACGGAGAACTCCGTGCTAAGGTAACGTTATTCAGGGAAGGGACCAGTGTAGCTAGAGTGTATATTTACTTGGAGAAATCACAAGGAGGTAGGCTGCGTGTTCGCTGGAAACGGGGACCTGATGGCACAGGCCTTGCTTTCCCATTTTCAATGCTCCATTCATGCTGCCTTGAAACTACCTAAAAAACAGTTTTAGGACGGTTCTCTAGTCACTGTAGGCAGGGCTCTGGGAAGGGAACGAGTGTTCTCTACATCAACAGGGTGCTTTCATAGCCTGGGTGGGAGCTCCTCCTGAGACGCTCTAGAGCTAAAAGGAAACTTGACGTGAGTCCTTTCCTCTAGGTAAAGCCGTGAATAGCCTGCCGAAGCGGAAGCTTGGAACAGAGTCCTTGAAGCATTAGCTTTAGGTCTGTTTTCTTTTAAAGTTAGTAAGCTTTCAGGACACCGAGGACCTCGCGTGGGCACCCTATTCCCTGCAAGAACACCTAGTACCGGCAGGCTCCACTAGGCTGCTAAGAAACATCCAGGCCCAGAAACCTTTCCCAGTCACTCTGTGTATGCTGAGTGTAGGGCAACACACTGCATTCTTCCTTGGGAGAGCTGGATTTCCTCAGCACTCCAACAGCTCCAGGAAATCTGTTCTCTCACGTCCTACACGTCATGCAAATCTGCCCCATAGCCCTAGGCTGAGCGGCACTGAGAAACCAAAACTGCTTTGCATTCCTCGTACAGAGTCACACCTTAAGACCCCATACTTAGAGGAGAAAGTCGGCTTGCGTTCCTGCCTTAACCACAGCACAGTTTTTCCTCTTACACTGCAGGGTGTTAGAAGAAGTTAAGCCCCGATAGCGTACCTAGAGCGTTCTTTGGGAGAGGCAGTTGGCTACACGGAGAACTCCGTGCCAAGGAAAGGTTATTCAGGGAAGGGACCAGTGTGTAGCTAGAGGGTATATTTACTCAGTAGAAATCACAAGGAGGTAGGCTGCGTGTTCCCTGGAAACGGGGACCTGATGGCACAGGCCTTGCCTTCCCATTTTGAATGCTCCATTCATGCTGCCTTGAAACCACCTAAATAACAGTTTTAGGACGGTTCTCTAGTCACTGTAGGCAGGGCTCTGGGAAGGGCACGAGTGTTCTCTACATCAACAGGGTGCTTTCATAGCCTGGGTGGGAGCTCCTCCTGAGACGCTCTAGAGCTAAAAGGAAACTTGACGTGAGTCCTGTCCTCAAGGTAAAGCCTTGAATAGCCTGCCGAAGCGGAAGCTTGGAGCAGAGTCCTTGAAGCATTAGCTTTAGGTCTGTTTTCTTTTAAGGTTAGTAAGCTTTCAGGACACCGAGGACCTCGCGTGGGCACCCTATTCCCTGCAAGAACACCTAGTACCGGCAGGCTCCACTAGGCTGCTAAGAAACATCCAGGCCCGGAAACCTTTCCCAGTCACTCTGTGTATGCTGAGTGTAGGGCATCACACTGCACTCTTCCTTGGGAGAGCTGGATTTCCTCAGCACTCGAATAGCTCCAGGAAATCTGTTCTCTCAGGTCCTACATGTCAGGCAAATCTGCCTCATAGCCCTAGGCTGAGCGGCACTGACAAACCAAAACTGCTTTGCATTCCTCGTACAGAGTCATACCTTAAGACCCCATACTTAGAGGAGAAAGTCGGCTTGCGTTCCTGCCTTAACCACAGCACAGTCCTCCTCTTACACTGCAGGGTTTTAGAAGAAGCCAAGCCCCGAGAGCGTACCTAGAGCGTTCCTTGGGAGAGGCAGTTGGCTACACGGAGAACTCCGTGCCAAGGTAACGTTATTCAGGGAAGGGACCAGTGTGTAGCTAGAGTGTATATTTACTTGGAGAAATCACAAGGAGGTAGGCTGCGTGTTCGCTGGAAACGGGGACCTGATGGCACAGGCCTTGCCTTCCCATTTTGAATGCTCCATTCATGCTGCCTTGAAACTACCTTAATAACAGTTTTAGGACGGTTCTCTAGTCACTGTAGGCAGGGCTCTGGGAAGGGCACGAGTGTTCTCTACATCGACAGGGTGCTTTCATAGCCTGGGTGGGAGCTCCTCCTGAGACGCTCTAGAGCTAAAAGGAAACTTGACGTGAGTCCTGTCCTCAAGGTAAAGCCTTGAATAGCCTGCCGTAGCGGAAGCTTGGAGCAGAGTCCTTGAAGCATTAGCTTTAGGTCTCTTTTCTTTTAAGGTTAGTAAGCTTTCAGGACACTGAGGACCTCGCGTGAGCAGCCTATTCCCTGCAAGAACACCTAGGACCGGCAGGCTCCACTAGGCTGCTAAGAAACATCCAGGCCCGGAAACCTTTCCCAGTCACTCTGTGTATGCTGAGTGTAGGGCAACACACTGCACTCTTCCTTGGGAGAGCTGAATTTCCTCAGCACTCCAACAGCTCCAGGAAATCTGTTCTCTCAGGTCCTACATGTCAGGCAAATCTGCCTCATAGCCCTAGGCTGAGCGGCACTGAGAAACCAAAACTGCTTTGCATTCCTCGTACAGAGTCATACCTTAAGACCCCATACTTAGAGGAGAAAGTCGGCTTGCGTTCCTGCCTTAACCACAGCACAGTCCTCCTCTTACACTGCAGGGTTTTAGAAGAAGCTAAGCCCCGATAGCGTACCTAGAGCGTTCCTTGGGAGAGGCAGTTGGCTACACGGAGAACTCCGTGCTAAGGTAACGTTATTCAGGGAAGGGACCAGTGTAGCTAGAGTGTATATTTACTTGGAGAAATCACAAGGAGGTAGGCTGCGTGTTCGCTGGAAACGGGGACCTGATGGCACAGGCCTTGCTTTCCCATTTTCAATGCTCCATTCATGCTGCCTTGAAACTACCTAAAAAACAGTTTTAGGACGGTTCTCTAGTCACTGTAGGCAGGGCTCTGGGAAGGGCACGAGTGTTCTCTACATCGACAGGGTGCTTTCATAGCCTGGGTGGGAGCTCCTCCTGAGACGCTCTAGAGCTAAAAGGAAACTTGACGTGAGTCCTGTCCTCAAGGTAAAGCCTTGAATAGCCTGCCGTAGCGGAAGCTTGGAGCAGAGTCCTTGAAGCATTAGCTTTAGGTCTCTTTTCTTTTAAGGTTAGTAAGCTTTCAGGACACTGAGGACCTCGCGTGAGCAGCCTATTCCCTGCAAGAACACCTAGGACCGGCAGGCTCCACTAGGCTGCTAAGAAACATCCAGGCCCGGAAACCTTTCCCAGTCACTCTGTGTATGCTGAGTGTAGGGCAACACACTGCACTCTTCCTTGGGAGAGCTGAATTTCCTCAGCACTCCAACAGCTCCAGGAAATCTGTTCTCTCAGGTCCTACATGTCAGGCAAATCTGCCTCATAGCCCTAGGCTGAGCGGCACTGAGAAACCAAAACTGCTTTGCATTCCTCGTACAGAGTCATACCTTAAGACCCCATACTTAGAGGAGAAAGTCGGCTTGCGTTCCTGCCTTAACCACAGCACAGTCCTCCTCTTACACTGCAGGGTTTTAGAAGAAGCTAAGCCCCGATAGCGTACCTAGAGCGTTCCTTGGGAGAGGCAGTTGGCTACACGGAGAACTCCGTGCTAAGGTAACGTTATTCAGGGAAGGGACCAGTGTAGCTAGAGTGTATATTTACTTGGAGAAATCACAAGGAGGTAGGCTGCGTGTTCGCTGGAAACGGGGACCTGATGGCACAGGCCTTGCTTTCCCATTTTCAATGCTCCATTCATGCTGCCTTGAAACTACCTAAAAAACAGTTTTAGGACGGTTCTCTAGTCACTGTAGGCAGGGCTCTGGGAAGGGAACGAGTGTTCTCTACATCAACAGGGTGCTTTCATAGCCTGGGTGGGAGCTCCTCCTGAGACGCTCTAGAGCTAAAAGGAAACTTGACGTGAGTCCTTTCCTCTAGGTAAAGCCGTGAATAGCCTGCCGAAGCGGAAGCTTGGAACAGAGTCCTTGAAGCATTAGCTTTAGGTCTGTTTTCTTTTAAAGTTAGTAAGCTTTCAGGACACCGAGGACCTCGCGTGGGCACCCTATTCCCTGCAAGAACACCTAGTACCGGCAGGCTCCACTAGGCTGCTAAGAAACATCCAGGCCCAGAAACCTTTCCCAGTCACTCTGTGTATGCTGAGTGTAGGGCAACACACTGCATTCTTCCTTGGGAGAGCTGGATTTCCTCAGCACTCCAACAGCTCCAGGAAATCTGTTCTCTCACGTCCTACACGTCATGCAAATCTGCCTCATAGCCCTAGGCTGAGCGGCACTGAGAAACCAAAACTGCTTTGCATTCCTCGTACAGAGTCATACCTTAAGAGCCCATACTTAGAGGAGAAAGTCGGCTTGTGTTCCTGCCTTAACCACAGCACAGTTTTTCCTCTTACACTGCAGGGTGTTAGAAGAAGTTAAGCCCCGATAGCGTACCTAGAGCGTTCTTTGGGAGAGGCAGTTGGCTACACGGAGAACTCCGTGCCAAGGAAAGGTTATTCAGGGAAGGGACCAGTGTGTAGCTAGAGGATATATTTACTCAGTAGAAATCACAAGGAGGTAGGCTGCGTGTTCCCTGGAAACGGGGACCTGATGGCAGAGGCCTTGCCTTCCTATTTTGAATGCTCCATTCATGCTGCCTTGAAACCACCTAAATAACAGTTTTAGGACGGTTCTCTAGTCACTGTAGGCAGTGCTCTGGGAAGGGCACGAGTGTTCTCTACATCAACAGGGTGCTTTCATAGCCTGGGTGGGAGCTCCTCCTGAGACGCTCTAGAGCTAAAAGGAAACTTGACGTGAGTCCTGTCCTCAAGGTAAAGCCTTGAATAGCCTGCCGAAGCGGAAGCTTGGAGCAGAGTCCTTGAAGCATTAGCTTTAGGTCTCTTTTCTTTTAAGGTTAGTAAGCTTTCAGGACACCGAGGACCTCGCGTGGGCACCCTATTCCCTGCAAGAACACCTAGTACCGGCAGGCTCCACTAGGCTGCTAAGAAACATCCAGGCCCGGAAACCTTTCCCAGTCACTCTGTGTATGCTGAGTGTAGGGCATCACACTGCACTCTTCCTTGGGAGAGCTGGATTTCCTCAGCACTCGAATAGCTCCAGGAAATCTGTTCTCTCAGGTCCTACATGTCAGGCAAATCTGCCTCATAGCCCTAGGCTGAGCGGCACTGAGAAACCAAAACTGCTTTGCATTCCTCGTACAGAGTCAGACCTTAAGACCCCATACTTAGAGGAGAAAGTCGGCTTGCGTTCCTGCCTTAACCACAGCACAGTCCTCCTCTTACACTGCAGGGTTTTAGAAGAAGCTAAGCCCCGATAGCGTACCTAGAGCGTTCCTTGGGAGAGGCAGTTGGCTACACGGAGAACTCCGTGCTAAGGTAACGTTATTCAGGGAAGGGACCAGTGTAGCTAGAGTGTATATTTACTTGGAGAAATCACAAGGAGGTAGGCTGCGTGTTCGCTGGAAACGGGGACCTGATGGCACAGGCCTTGCTTTCCCATTTTCAATGCTCCATTCATGCTGCCTTGAAACTACCTAAAAAACAGTTTTAGGACGGTTCTCTAGTCACTGTAGGCAGGGCTCTGGGAAGGGAACGAGTGTTCTCTCCATCAACAGGGTGCTTTCATAGCCTGGGTGGGAGCTCCTCCTGAGACGCTCTAGAGCTAAAAGGAAACTTGACGTGAGTCCTTTCCTCTAGGTAAAGCCGTGAATAGCCTGCCGAAGCGGAAGCTTGGAACAGAGTCCTTGAAGCATTAGCTTTAGGTCTGTTTTCTTTTAAAGTTAGTAAGCTTTCAGGACACCGAGGACCTCGCGTGGGCACCCTATTCCCTGCAAGAACACCTAGTACCGGCAGGCTCCACTAGGCTGCTAAGAAACATCCAGGCCCAGAAACCTTTCCCAGTCACTCTGTGTATGCTGAGTGTAGGGCAACACACTGCATTCTTCCTTGGGAGAGCTGGATTTCCTCAGCACTCCAACAGCTCCAGGAAATCTGTTCTCTCACGTCCTACACGTCATGCAAATCTGCCCCATAGCCCTAGGCTGAGCGGCACTGAGAAACCAAAACTGCTTTGCATTCCTCGTACAGAGTCATACCTTAAGACCCCATACTTAGAGGAGAAAGTCGGCTTGCGTTCCTGCCTTAACCACAGCACAGTTTTTCCTCTTACACTGCAGGGTGTTAGAAGAAGTTAAGCCCCGATAGCGTACCTAGAGCGTTCTTTGGGAGAGGCAGTTGGCTACACGGAGAACTCCGTGCCAAGGAAAGGTTATTCAGGGAAGGGACCAGTGTGTAGCTAGAGGGTATATTTACTCAGTAGAAATCACAAGGAGGTAGGCTGCGTGTTCCCTGGAAACGGGGACCTGATGGCACAGGCCTTGCCTTCCTATTTTGAATGCTCCATTCATGCTGCCTTGAAACCACCTAAATAACAGTTTTAGGACGGTTCTCTAGTCACTGTAGGCAGGGCTCTGGGAAGGGCACGAGTGTTCTCTCCATCAACAGGGTGCTTTCATAGCCTGGGTGGGAGCTCCTCCTGAGACGCTCTAGAGCTAAAAGGAAACTTGACGTGAGTCCTGTCCTCAAGGTAAAGCCTTGAATAGCCTGCCGAAGCGGAAGCTTGGAGCAGAGTCCTTGAAGCATTAGCTTTAGGTCTCTTTTCTTTTAAGGTTAGTAAGCTTTCAGGACACTGAGGACCTCGCGTGGGCACCCTATTCCCTGCAAGAACACCTAGTACCGGCAGGCTCCACTAGGCTGCTAAGAAACATCCAGGCCCGGAAACCTTTCCCAGTCACTCTGTGTATGCTGAGTGTAGGGCATCACACTGCACTCTTCCTTGGGAGAGCTGGATTTCCTCAGCACTCGAATAGCTCCAGGAAATCTGTTCTCTCAGGTCCTACATGTCAGGCAAATCTGCCTCATAGCCCTAGGCTGAGCGGCACTGAGAAACCAAAACTGCTTTGCATTCCTCGTACAGAGTCATACCTTAAGACCCCATACTTAGAGGAGAAAGTCGGCTTGCGTTCCTGCCTTAACCACAGCACAGTCCTCCTCTTACACTGCAGGGTTTTAGAAGAAGCTAAGCCCCGATAGCGTACCTAGAGCGTTCCTTGGGAGAGGCAGTTGGCTACACGGAGAACTCCGTGCCAAGGTAACGTTATTCAGGGAAGGGACCAGTGTGTAGCTAGAGTGTATATTTACTTGGAGAAATCACAAGGAGGTAGGCTGCGTGTTCGCTGGAAACGGGGACCTGATGGCAGAGGCCTTGCCTTCCCATTTTGAATGCTCCATTCATGCTGCCTTGAAACTACCTTAATAACAGTTTTAGGACGGTTCTCTAGTCACTGTAGGCAGGGCTCTGGGAAGGGCACGAGTGTTCTCTACATCAACAGGGTGCTTTCATAGCCTGGGTGGGAGCTCCTCCTGAGACGCTCTAGAGCTAAAAGGAAACTTGACGTGAGTCCTGTCCTCAAGGTAAAGCCTTAAATAGCCTGCCGTAGCGGAAGCTTGGAGCAGAGTCCTTGAAGCATTAGCTTTAGGTCTCTTTTCTTTTAAGGTTAGTAAGCTTTCAGGACACTGAGGACCTCGCGTGAGCACCCTATTCCCTGCAAGAACACCTAGGACCGGCAGGCTCCACTAGGCTGCTAAGAAACATCCAGGCCCGGAAACCTTTCCCTGTTACTCTGTGTCTGCTGAGTGTAGGGCAACACACTGCACTCTTCTTTGGGAGACCTGGATTTCTTCAGCACTCCAACAGCTCCAGGAAAACTGTTCTCTCACGTCCTACACGTCATGCAAATCTGCTTCATAGCCCTAGGCTGAGCGGCACTGAGAAACCAAAACTGCTTTGCATTCCTCGTACAGAGTCATACCTTAAGACCCCATACTTAGAGGAGAAAGTCGGCTTGCGTTCCTGCCTTAACCACAGCACAGTCCTCCTCTTACACTGCAGGGTTTTAGAAGAAGCTAAGCCCCGATAGCGTACCTAGAGCGTTCCTTGGGAGAGGCAGTTGGCTACAAGGAGAACTCCGTGCTAAGGTAACGTTATTCAGGGAAGGGACCAGTGTAGCTAGAGTGTATATTTACTTGGAGAAATCACAAGGAGGTAGGCTGCGTGTTCGCTGGAAACGGGGACCTGATGGCACAGGCCTTGCTTTCCCATTTTCAATGCTCCATTCATGCTGCCTTGAAACTACCTAAAAAACAGTTTTAGGACGGTTCTCTAGTCACTGTAGGCAGGGCTCTGGGAAGGGAACGAGTGTTCTCTCCATCAACAGGGTGCTTTCATAGCCTGGGTGGGAGCTCCTCCTGAGACGCTCTAGAGCTAAAAGGAAACTTGACGTGAGTCCTTTCCTCTAGGTAAAGCCGTGAATAGCCTGCCGAAGCGGAAGCTTGGAACAGAGTCCTTGAAGCATTAGCTTTAGGTCTGTTTTCTTTTAAAGTTAGTAAGCTTTCAGGACACCGAGGACTTCGCGTGGGCACCCTATTCCCTGCAAGAACACCTAGTACCGGCAGCTCCACTAGGCTGCTAAGAAACATCCAGGCCCAGAAACCTTTCCCAGTCACTCTGTGTATGCTGAGTGTAGGGCAACACACTGCATTCTTCCTTGGGAGAGCTGGATTTCCTCAGCACTCCAACAGCTCCAGGAAATCTGTTCTCTCACGTCCTACACGTCATGCAAATCTGCCCCATAGCCCTAGGCTGAGCGGCACTGAGAAACCAAAACTGCTTTGCATTCCTCGTACAGAGTCATACCTTAAGACCCCATACTTAGAGGAGAAAGTCGGCTTGCGTTCCTGCCTTAACCACAGCACAGTTTTTCCTCTTACACTGCAGGGTGTTAGTAGAAGTTAAGCCCCGATAGCATACCTAGAGCGTTCTTTGGGAGAGGCAGTTGGCTACACGGAGAACTCCGTGCCAAGGAAAGGTTATTCAGGGAAGGGACCAGTGTGTAGCTAGAGGGTATATTTACTCAGTAGAAATTACAAGGAGGTAGGCTGCGTGTTCGCTGGAAACGGGGACCTGATGGCAGAGGCCTTGCCTTCCCATTTTGAATGCTCCATTCATGCTGCCTTGAAACTACCTTAATAACAGTTTTAGGACGGTTCTCTAGTCACTGTAGGCAGGGCTCTGGGAAGGGCACGAGTGTTCTCTACATCAACAGGGTGCTTTCATAGCCTGGGTGGGAGCTCCTCCTGAGACGCTCTAGAGCTAAAAGGAAACTTGACGTGAGTCCTGTCCTCAAGGTAAAGCCTTAAATAGCCTGCCGTAGCGGAAGCTTGGAGCAGAGTCCTTGAAGCATTAGCTTTAGGTCTCTTTTCTTTTAAGGTTAGTAAGCTTTCAGGACACTGAGGACCTCGCGTGAGCACCCGATTCCCTGCAAGAACACCTAGGACCGGCAGGCTCCACTAGGCTGCTAAGAAACATCCAGGCCCGGAAACCTTTCCCTGTTACTCTGTGTCTGCTGAGTGTAGGGCAACACACTGCACTCTTCTTTGGGAGACCTGGATTTCTTCAGCACTCCAACAGCTCCAGGAAAACTGTTCTCTCACGTCCTACACGTCATGCAAATCTGCTTCATAGCCCTAGGCTGAGCGGCACTGAGAAACCAAAACTGCTTTGCATTCCTCGTACAGAGTCAGACCTTAAGACCCCATACTTAGAGGAGAAAGTCGGCTTGCGTTCCTGCCTTAACCACAGCACAGTCCTCCTCTTACACTGCAGGGTTTTAGAAGAAGCTAAGCCCCGATAGCGTACCTAGAGCGTTCCTTGGGAGAGGCAGTTGGCTACACGGAGAACTCCGTGCTAAGGTAACGTTATTCAGGGAAGGGACCAGTGTAGCTAGAGTGTATATTTACTTGGAGAAATCACAAGGAGGTAGGCTGCGTGTTCGCTGGAAACGGGGACCTGATGGCACAGGCCTTGCTTTCCCATTTTCAATGCTCCATTCATGCTGCCTTGAAACTACCTAAAAAACAGTTTTAGGACGGTTCTCTAGTCACTGTAGGCAGGGCTCTGGGAAGGGAACGAGTGTTCTCTACATCAACAGGGTGCTTTCATAGCCTGGGTGGGAGCTCCTCCTGAGACGCTCTAGAGCTAAAAGGAAACTTGACGTGAGTCCTTTCCTCTAGGTAAAGCCGTGAATAGCCTGCCGAAGCGGAAGCTTGGAACAGAGTCCTTGAAGCATTAGCTTTAGGTCTGTTTTCTTTTAAAGTTAGTAAGCTTTCAGGACACCGAGGACCTCGCGTGGGCACCCTATTCCCTGCAAGAACACCTAGTACCGGCAGGCTCCACTAGGCTGCTAAGAAACATCCAGGCCCAGAAACCTTTCCCAGTCACTCTGTGTATGCTGAGTGTAGGGCAACACACTGCATTCTTCCTTGGGAGAGCTGGATTTCCTCAGCACTCCAACAGCTCCAGGAAATCTGTTCTCTCACGTCCTACACGTCATGCAAATCTGCCCCATAGCCCTAGGCTGAGCGGCACTGAGAAACCAAAACTGCTTTGCATTCCTCGTACAGAGTCACACCTTAAGACCCCATACTTAGAGGAGAAAGTCGGCTTGCGTTCCTGCCTTAACCACAGCACAGTTTTTCCTCTTACACTGCAGGGTGTTAGAAGAAGTTAAGCCCCGATAGCGTACCTAGAGCGTTCTTTGGGAGAGGCAGTTGGCTACACGGAGAACTCCGTGCCAAGGAAAGGTTATTCAGGGAAGGGACCAGTGTGTAGCTAGAGGGTATATTTACTCAGTAGAAATCACAAGGAGGTAGGCTGCGTGTTCCCTGGAAACGGGGACCTGATGGCACAGGCCTTGCCTTCCCATTTTGAATGCTCCATTCATGCTGCCTTGAAACCACCTAAATAACAGTTTTAGGACGGTTCTCTAGTCACTGTAGGCAGGGCTCTGGGAAGGGCACGAGTGTTCTCTACATCAACAGGGTGCTTTCATAGCCTGGGTGGGAGCTCCTCCTGAGACGCTCTAGAGCTAAAAGGAAACTTGACGTGAGTCCTGTCCTCAAGGTAAAGCCTTGAATAGCCTGCCGAAGCGGAAGCTTGGAGCAGAGTCCTTGAAGCATTAGCTTTAGGTCTGTTTTCTTTTAAGGTTAGTAAGCTTTCAGGACACCGAGGACCTCGCGTGGGCACCCTATTCCCTGCAAGAACACCTAGTACCGGCAGGCTCCACTAGGCTGCTAAGAAACATCCAGGCCCGGAAACCTTTCCCAGTCACTCTGTGTATGCTGAGTGTAGGGCATCACACTGCACTCTTCCTTGGGAGAGCTGGATTTCCTCAGCACTCGAATAGCTCCAGGAAATCTGTTCTCTCAGGTCCTACATGTCAGGCAAATCTGCCTCATAGCCCTAGGCTGAGCGGCACTGACAAACCAAAACTGCTTTGCATTCCTCGTACAGAGTCATACCTTAAGACCCCATACTTAGAGGAGAAAGTCGGCTTGCGTTCCTGCCTTAACCACAGCACAGTCCTCCTCTTACACTGCAGGGTTTTAGAAGAAGCCAAGCCCCGAGAGCGTACCTAGAGCGTTCCTTGGGAGAGGCAGTTGGCTACACGGAGAACTCCGTGCCAAGGTAACGTTATTCAGGGAAGGGACCAGTGTGTAGCTAGAGTGTATATTTACTTGGAGAAATCACAAGGAGGTAGGCTGCGTGTTCGCTGGAAACGGGGACCTGATGGCACAGGCCTTGCCTTCCCATTTTGAATGCTCCATTCATGCTGCCTTGAAACTACCTTAATAACAGTTTTAGGACGGTTCTCTAGTCACTGTAGGCAGGGCTCTGGGAAGGGCACGAGTGTTCTCTACATCGACAGGGTGCTTTCATAGCCTGGGTGGGAGCTCCTCCTGAGACGCTCTAGAGCTAAAAGGAAACTTGACGTGAGTCCTGTCCTCAAGGTAAAGCCTTGAATAGCCTGCCGTAGCGGAAGCTTGGAGCAGAGTCCTTGAAGCATTAGCTTTAGGTCTCTTTTCTTTTAAGGTTAGTAAGCTTTCAGGACACTGAGGACCTCGCGTGAGCAGCCTATTCCCTGCAAGAACACCTAGGACCGGCAGGCTCCACTAGGCTGCTAAGAAACATCCAGGCCCGGAAACCTTTCCCAGTCACTCTGTGTATGCTGAGTGTAGGGCAACACACTGCACTCTTCCTTGGGAGAGCTGAATTTCCTCAGCACTCCAACAGCTCCAGGAAATCTGTTCTCTCAGGTCCTACATGTCAGGCAAATCTGCCTCATAGCCCTAGGCTGAGCGGCACTGAGAAACCAAAACTGCTTTGCATTCCTCGTACAGAGTCATACCTTAAGACCCCATACTTAGAGGAGAAAGTCGGCTTGCGTTCCTGCCTTAACCACAGCACAGTCCTCCTCTTACACTGCAGGGTTTTAGAAGAAGCTAAGCCCCGATAGCGTACCTAGAGCGTTCCTTGGGAGAGGCAGTTGGCTACACGGAGAACTCCGTGCTAAGGTAACGTTATTCAGGGAAGGGACCAGTGTAGCTAGAGTGTATATTTACTTGGAGAAATCACAAGGAGGTAGGCTGCGTGTTCGCTGGAAACGGGGACCTGATGGCACAGGCCTTGCTTTCCCATTTTCAATGCTCCATTCATGCTGCCTTGAAACTACCTAAAAAACAGTTTTAGGACGGTTCTCTAGTCACTGTAGGCAGGGCTCTGGGAAGGGCACGAGTGTTCTCTACATCGACAGGGTGCTTTCATAGCCTGGGTGGGAGCTCCTCCTGAGACGCTCTAGAGCTAAAAGGAAACTTGACGTGAGTCCTGTCCTCAAGGTAAAGCCTTGAATAGCCTGCCGTAGCGGAAGCTTGGAGCAGAGTCCTTGAAGCATTAGCTTTAGGTCTCTTTTCTTTTAAGGTTAGTAAGCTTTCAGGACACTGAGGACCTCGCGTGAGCAGCCTATTCCCTGCAAGAACACCTAGGACCGGCAGGCTCCACTAGGCTGCTAAGAAACATCCAGGCCCGGAAACCTTTCCCAGTCACTCTGTGTATGCTGAGTGTAGGGCAACACACTGCACTCTTCCTTGGGAGAGCTGAATTTCCTCAGCACTCCAACAGCTCCAGGAAATCTGTTCTCTCAGGTCCTACATGTCAGGCAAATCTGCCTCATAGCCCTAGGCTGAGCGGCACTGAGAAACCAAAACTGCTTTGCATTCCTCGTACAGAGTCATACCTTAAGACCCCATACTTAGAGGAGAAAGTCGGCTTGCGTTCCTGCCTTAACCACAGCACAGTCCTCCTCTTACACTGCAGGGTTTTAGAAGAAGCTAAGCCCCGATAGCGTACCTAGAGCGTTCCTTGGGAGAGGCAGTTGGCTACACGGAGAACTCCGTGCTAAGGTAACGTTATTCAGGGAAGGGACCAGTGTAGCTAGAGTGTATATTTACTTGGAGAAATCACAAGGAGGTAGGCTGCGTGTTCGCTGGAAACGGGGACCTGATGGCACAGGCCTTGCTTTCCCATTTTCAATGCTCCATTCATGCTGCCTTGAAACTACCTAAAAAACAGTTTTAGGACGGTTCTCTAGTCACTGTAGGCAGGGCTCTGGGAAGGGAACGAGTGTTCTCTACATCAACAGGGTGCTTTCATAGCCTGGGTGGGAGCTCCTCCTGAGACGCTCTAGAGCTAAAAGGAAACTTGACGTGAGTCCTTTCCTCTAGGTAAAGCCGTGAATAGCCTGCCGAAGCGGAAGCTTGGAACAGAGTCCTTGAAGCATTAGCTTTAGGTCTGTTTTCTTTTAAAGTTAGTAAGCTTTCAGGACACCGAGGACCTCGCGTGGGCACCCTATTCCCTGCAAGAACACCTAGTACCGGCAGGCTCCACTAGGCTGCTAAGAAACATCCAGGCCCAGAAACCTTTCCCAGTCACTCTGTGTATGCTGAGTGTAGGGCAACACACTGCATTCTTCCTTGGGAGAGCTGGATTTCCTCAGCACTCCAACAGCTCCAGGAAATCTGTTCTCTCACGTCCTACACGTCATGCAAATCTGCCTCATAGCCCTAGGCTGAGCGGCACTGAGAAACCAAAACTGCTTTGCATTCCTCGTACAGAGTCATACCTTAAGAGCCCATACTTAGAGGAGAAAGTCGGCTTGTGTTCCTGCCTTAACCACAGCACAGTTTTTCCTCTTACACTGCAGGGTGTTAGAAGAAGTTAAGCCCCGATAGCGTACCTAGAGCGTTCTTTGGGAGAGGCAGTTGGCTACACGGAGAACTCCGTGCCAAGGAAAGGTTATTCAGGGAAGGGACCAGTGTGTAGCTAGAGGGTATATTTACTCAGTAGAAATCACAAGGAGGTAGGCTGCGTGTTCCCTGGAAACGGGGACCTGATGGCAGAGGCCTTGCCTTCCTATTTTGAATGCTCCATTCATGCTGCCTTGAAACCACCTAAATAACAGTTTTAGGACGGTTCTCTAGTCACTGTAGGCAGTGCTCTGGGAAGGGCACGAGTGTTCTCTACATCAACAGGGTGCTTTCATAGCCTGGGTGGGAGCTCCTCCTGAGACGCTCTAGAGCTAAAAGGAAACTTGACGTGAGTCCTGTCCTCAAGGTAAAGCCTTGAATAGCCTGCCGAAGCGGAAGCTTGGAGCAGAGTCCTTGAAGCATTAGCTTTAGGTCTCTTTTCTTTTAAGGTTAGTAAGCTTTCAGGACACCGAGGACCTCGCGTGGGCACCCTATTCCCTGCAAGAACACCTAGTACCGGCAGGCTCCACTAGGCTGCTAAGAAACATCCAGGCCCGGAAACCTTTCCCAGTCACTCTGTGTATGCTGAGTGTAGGGCATCACACTGCACTCTTCCTTGGGAGAGCTGGATTTCCTCAGCACTCGAATAGCTCCAGGAAATCTGTTCTCTCAGGTCCTACATGTCAGGCAAATCTGCCTCATAGCCCTAGGCTGAGCGGCACTGAGAAACCAAAACTGCTTTGCATTCCTCGTACAGAGTCATACCTTAAGACCCCATACTTAGAGGAGAAAGTCGGCTTGCGTTCCTGCCTTAACCACAGCACAGTCCTCCTCTTACACTGCAGGGTTTTAGAAGAAGCTAAGCCCCGATAGCGTACCTAGAGCGTTCCTTGGGAGAGGCAGTTGGCTACACGGAGAACTCCGTGCCAAGGTAACGTTATTCAGGGAAGGGACCAGTGTGTAGCTAGAGTGTATATTTACTTGGAGAAATCACAAGGAGGTAGGCTGCGTGTTCGCTGGAAACGGGGACCTGATGGCAGAGGCCTTGCCTTCCCATTTTGAATGCTCCATTCATGCTGCCTTGAAACTACCTTAATAACAGTTTTAGGACGGTTCTCTAGTCACTGTAGGCAGGGCTCTGGGAAGGGCACGAGTGTTCTCTACATCAACAGGGTGCTTTCATAGCCTGGGTGGGAGCTCCTCCTGAGACGCTCTAGAGCTAAAAGGAAACTTGACGTGAGTCCTGTCCTCAAGGTAAAGCCTTAAATAGCCTGCCGTAGCGGAAGCTTGGAGCAGAGTCCTTGAAGCATTAGCTTTAGGTCTCTTTTCTTTTAAGGTTAGTAAGCTTTCAGGACACTGAGGACCTCGCGTGAGCACCCTATTCCCTGCAAGAACACCTAGGACCGGCAGGCTCCACTAGGCTGCTAAGAAACATCCAGGCCCGGAAACCTTTCACTGTTACTCTGTGTCTGCTGAGTGTAGGGCAACACACTGCACTCTTCTTTGGGAGACCTGGATTTCTTCAGCACTCCAACAGCTCCAGGAAAACTGTTCTCTCACGTCCTACACGTCATGCAAATCTGCTTCATAGCCCTAGGCTGAGCGGCACTGAGAAACCAAAACTGCTTTGCATTCCTCGTACAGAGTCATACCTTAAGACCCCATACTTAGAGGAGAAAGTCGGCTTGCGTTCCTGCCTTAACCACAGCACAGTCCTCCTCTTACACTGCAGGGTTTTAGAAGAAGCTAAGCCCCGATAGCGTACCTAGAGCGTTCCTTGGGAGAGGCAGTTGGCTACAAGGAGAACTCCGTGCTAAGGTAACGTTATTCAGGGAAGGGACCAGTGTAGCTAGAGTGTATATTTACTTGGAGAAATCACAAGGAGGTAGGCTGCGTGTTCGCTGGAAACGGGGACCTGATGGCACAGGCCTTGCTTTCCCATTTTCAATGCTCCATTCATGCTGCCTTGAAACTACCTAAAAAACAGTTTTAGGACGGTTCTCTAGTCACTGTAGGCAGGGCTCTGGGAAGGGAACGAGTGTTCTCTCCATCAACAGGGTGCTTTCATAGCCTGGGTGGGAGCTCCTCCTGAGACGCTCTAGAGCTAAAAGGAAACTTGACGTGAGTCCTTTCCTCTAGGTAAAGCCGTGAATAGCCTGCCGAAGCGGAAGCTTGGAACAGAGTCCTTGAAGCATTAGCTTTAGGTCTGTTTTCTTTTAAAGTTAGTAAGCTTTCAGGACACCGAGGACTTCGCGTGGGCACCCTATTCCCTGCAAGAACACCTAGTACCGGCAGCTCCACTAGGCTGCTAAGAAACATCCAGGCCCAGAAACCTTTCCCAGTCACTCTGTGTATGCTGAGTGTAGGGCAACACACTGCATTCTTCCTTGGGAGAGCTGGATTTCCTCAGCACTCCAACAGCTCCAGGAAATCTGTTCTCTCACGTCCTACACGTCATGCAAATCTGCCCCATAGCCCTAGGCTGAGCGGCACTGAGAAACCAAAACTGCTTTGCATTCCTCGTACAGAGTCATACCTTAAGACCCCATACTTAGAGGAGAAAGTCGGCTTGCGTTCCTGCCTTAACCACAGCACAGTTTTTCCTCTTACACTGCAGGGTGTTAGTAGAAGTTAAGCCCCGATAGCATACCTAGAGCGTTCTTTGGGAGAGGCAGTTGGCTACACGGAGAACTCCGTGCCAAGGAAAGGTTATTCAGGGAAGGGACCAGTGTGTAGCTAGAGGGTATATTTACTCAGTAGAAATTACAAGGAGGTAGGCTGCGTGTTCGCTGGAAACGGGGACCTGATGGCAGAGGCCTTGCCTTCCCATTTTGAATGCTCCATTCATGCTGCCTTGAAACTACCTTAATAACAGTTTTAGGACGGTTCTCTAGTCACTGTAGGCAGGGCTCTGGGAAGGGCACGAGTGTTCTCTACATCAACAGGGTGCTTTCATAGCCTGGGTGGGAGCTCCTCCTGAGACGCTCTAGAGCTAAAAGGAAACTTGACGTGAGTCCTGTCCTCAAGGTAAAGCCTTAAATAGCCTGCCGTAGCGGAAGCTTGGAGCAGAGTCCTTGAAGCATTAGCTTTAGGTCTCTTTTCTTTTAAGGTTAGTAAGCTTTCAGGACACTGAGGACCTCGCGTGAGCACCCGATTCCCTGCAAGAACACCTAGGACCGGCAGGCTCCACTAGGCTGCTAAGAAACATCCAGGCCCGGAAACCTTTCCCTGTTACTCTGTGTCTGCTGAGTGTAGGGCAACACACTGCACTCTTCTTTGGGAGACCTGGATTTCTTCAGCACTCCAACAGCTCCAGGAAAACTGTTCTCTCACGTCCTACACGTCATGCAAATCTGCTTCATAGCCCTAGGCTGAGCAGCACTGAGAAACCAAAACTGCTTTGCATTCCTCGTACAGAGTCAGACCTTAAGACCCCATACTTAGAGGAGAAAGTCGGCTTGCGTTCCTGCCTTAACCACAGCACAGTCCTCCTCTTACACTGCAGGGTTTTAGAAGAAGCTAAGCCCCGATAGCGTACCTAGAGCGTTCCTTGGGAGAGGCAGTTGGCTACACGGAGAACTCCGTGCTAAGGTAACGTTATTCAGGGAAGGGACCAGTGTAGCTAGAGTGTATATTTACTTGGAGAAATCACAAGGAGGTAGGCTGCGTGTTCGCTGGAAACGGGGACCTGATGGCACAGGCCTTGCTTTCCCATTTTCAATGCTCCATTCATGCTGCCTTGAAACTACCTAAAAAACAGTTTTAGGACGGTTCTCTAGTCACTGTAGGCAGGGCTCTGGGAAGGGAACGAGTGTTCTCTCCATCAACAGGGTGCTTTCATAGCCTGGGTGGGAGCTCCTCCTGAGACGCTCTAGAGCTAAAAGGAAACTTGACGTGAGTCCTTTCCTCTAGGTAAAGCCGTGAATAGCCTGCCGAAGCGGAAGCTTGGAACAGAGTCCTTGAAGCATTAGCTTTAGGTCTGTTTTCTTTTAAAGTTAGTAAGCTTTCAGGACACCGAGGACCTCGCGTGGGCACCCTATTCCCTGCAAGAACACCTAGTACCGGCAGGCTCCACTAGGCTGCTAAGAAACATCCAGGCCCAGAAACCTTTCCCAGTCACTCTGTGTATGCTGAGTGTAGGGCAACACACTGCATTCTTCCTTGGGAGAGCTGGATTTCCTCAGCACTCCAACAGCTCCAGGAAATCTGTTCTCTCACGTCCTACACGTCATGCAAATCTGCCCCATAGCCCTAGGCTGAGCGGCACTGAGAAACCAAAACTGCTTTGCATTCCTCGTACAGAGTCACACCTTAAGACCCCATACTTAGAGGAGAAAGTCGGCTTGCGTTCCTGCCTTAACCACAGCACAGTTTTTCCTCTTACACTGCAGGGTGTTAGAAGAAGTTAAGCCCCGATAGCGTACCTAGAGCGTTCTTTGGGAGAGGCAGTTGGCTACACGGAGAACTCCGTGCCAAGGAAAGGTTATTCAGGGAAGGGACCAGTGTGTAGCTAGAGGGTATATTTACTCAGTAGAAATCACAAGGAGGTAGGCTGCGTGTTCCCTGGAAACGGGGACCTGATGGCACAGGCCTTGCCTTCCCATTTTGAATGCTCCATTCATGCTGCCTTGAAACCACCTAAATAACAGTTTTAGGACGGTTCTCTAGTCACTGTAGGCAGGGCTCTGGGAAGGGCACGAGTGTTCTCTACATCAACAGGGTGCTTTCATAGCCTGGGTGGGAGCTCCTCCTGAGACGCTCTAGAGCTAAAAGGAAACTTGACGTGAGTCCTGTCCTCAAGGTAAAGCCTTGAATAGCCTGCCGAAGCGGAAGCTTGGAGCAGAGTCCTTGAAGCATTAGCTTTAGGTCTGTTTTCTTTTAAGGTTAGTAAGCTTTCAGGACACCGAGGACCTCGCGTGGGCACCCTATTCCCTGCAAGAACACCTAGTACCGGCAGGCTCCACTAGGCTGCTAAGAAACATCCAGGCCCGGAAACCTTTCCCAGTCACTCTGTGTATGCTGAGTGTAGGGCATCACACTGCACTCTTCCTTGGGAGAGCTGGATTTCCTCAGCACTCGAATAGCTCCAGGAAATCTGTTCTCTCAGGTCCTACATGTCAGGCAAATCTGCCTCATAGCCCTAGGCTGAGCGGCACTGACAAACCAAAACTGCTTTGCATTCCTCGTACAGAGTCATACCTTAAGACCCCATACTTAGAGGAGAAAGTCGGCTTGCGTTCCTGCCTTAACCACAGCACAGTCCTCCTCTTACACTGCAGGGTTTTAGAAGAAGCCAAGCCCCGAGAGCGTACCTAGAGCGTTCCTTGGGAGAGGCAGTTGGCTACACGGAGAACTCCGTGCCAAGGTAACGTTATTCAGGGAAGGGACCAGTGTGTAGCTAGAGTGTATATTTACTTGGAGAAATCACAAGGAGGTAGGCTGCGTGTTCGCTGGAAACGGGGACCTGATGGCACAGGCCTTGCCTTCCCATTTTGAATGCTCCATTCATGCTGCCTTGAAACTACCTTAATAACAGTTTTAGGACGGTTCTCTAGTCACTGTAGGCAGGGCTCTGGGAAGGGCACGAGTGTTCTCTACATCGACAGGGTGCTTTCATAGCCTGGGTGGGAGCTCCTCCTGAGACGCTCTAGAGCTAAAAGGAAACTTGACGTGAGTCCTGTCCTCAAGGTAAAGCCTTGAATAGCCTGCCGTAGCGGAAGCTTGGAGCAGAGTCCTTGAAGCATTAGCTTTAGGTCTCTTTTCTTTTAAGGTTAGTAAGCTTTCAGGACACTGAGGACCTCGCGTGAGCAGCCTATTCCCTGCAAGAACACCTAGGACCGGCAGGCTCCACTAGGCTGCTAAGAAACATCCAGGCCCGGAAACCTTTCCCAGTCACTCTGTGTATGCTGAGTGTAGGGCAACACACTGCACTCTTCCTTGGGAGAGCTGAATTTCCTCAGCACTCCAACAGCTCCAGGAAATCTGTTCTCTCAGGTCCTACATGTCAGGCAAATCTGCCTCATAGCCCTAGGCTGAGCGGCACTGAGAAACCAAAACTGCTTTGCATTCCTCGTACAGAGTCATACCTTAAGACCCCATACTTAGAGGAGAAAGTCGGCTTGCGTTCCTGCCTTAACCACAGCACAGTCCTCCTCTTACACTGCAGGGTTTTAGAAGAAGCTAAGCCCCGATAGCGTACCTAGAGCGTTCCTTGGGAGAGGCAGTTGGCTACACGGAGAACTCCGTGCTAAGGTAACGTTATTCAGGGAAGGGACCAGTGTAGCTAGAGTGTATATTTACTTGGAGAAATCACAAGGAGGTAGGCTGCGTGTTCGCTGGAAACGGGGACCTGATGGCACAGGCCTTGCTTTCCCATTTTCAATGCTCCATTCATGCTGCCTTGAAACTACCTAAAAAACAGTTTTAGGACGGTTCTCTAGTCACTGTAGGCAGGGCTCTGGGAAGGGCACGAGTGTTCTCTACATCGACAGGGTGCTTTCATAGCCTGGGTGGGAGCTCCTCCTGAGACGCTCTAGAGCTAAAAGGAAACTTGACGTGAGTCCTGTCCTCAAGGTAAAGCCTTGAATAGCCTGCCGTAGCGGAAGCTTGGAGCAGAGTCCTTGAAGCATTAGCTTTAGGTCTCTTTTCTTTTAAGGTTAGTAAGCTTTCAGGACACTGAGGACCTCGCGTGAGCAGCCTATTCCCTGCAAGAACACCTAGGACCGGCAGGCTCCACTAGGCTGCTAAGAAACATCCAGGCCCGGAAACCTTTCCCAGTCACTCTGTGTATGCTGAGTGTAGGGCAACACACTGCACTCTTCCTTGGGAGAGCTGAATTTCCTCAGCACTCCAACAGCTCCAGGAAATCTGTTCTCTCAGGTCCTACATGTCAGGCAAATCTGCCTCATAGCCCTAGGCTGAGCGGCACTGAGAAACCAAAACTGCTTTGCATTCCTCGTACAGAGTCATACCTTAAGACCCCATACTTAGAGGAGAAAGTCGGCTTGCGTTCCTGCCTTAACCACAGCACAGTCCTCCTCTTACACTGCAGGGTTTTAGAAGAAGCTAAGCCCCGATAGCGTACCTAGAGCGTTCCTTGGGAGAGGCAGTTGGCTACACGGAGAACTCCGTGCTAAGGTAACGTTATTCAGGGAAGGGACCAGTGTAGCTAGAGTGTATATTTACTTGGAGAAATCACAAGGAGGTAGGCTGCGTGTTCGCTGGAAACGGGGACCTGATGGCACAGGCCTTGCTTTCCCATTTTCAATGCTCCATTCATGCTGCCTTGAAACTACCTAAAAAACAGTTTTAGGACGGTTCTCTAGTCACTGTAGGCAGGGCTCTGGGAAGGGAACGAGTGTTCTCTACATCAACAGGGTGCTTTCATAGCCTGGGTGGGAGCTCCTCCTGAGACGCTCTAGAGCTAAAAGGAAACTTGACGTGAGTCCTTTCCTCTAGGTAAAGCCGTGAATAGCCTGCCGAAGCGGAAGCTTGGAACAGAGTCCTTGAAGCATTAGCTTTAGGTCTGTTTTCTTTTAAAGTTAGTAAGCTTTCAGGACACCGAGGACCTCGCGTGGGCACCCTATTCCCTGCAAGAACACCTAGTACCGGCAGGCTCCACTAGGCTGCTAAGAAACATCCAGGCCCAGAAACCTTTCCCAGTCACTCTGTGTATGCTGAGTGTAGGGCAACACACTGCATTCTTCCTTGGGAGAGCTGGATTTCCTCAGCACTCCAACAGCTCCAGGAAATCTGTTCTCTCACGTCCTACACGTCATGCAAATCTGCCTCATAGCCCTAGGCTGAGCGGCACTGAGAAACCAAAACTGCTTTGCATTCCTCGTACAGAGTCATACCTTAAGAGCCCATACTTAGAGGAGAAAGTCGGCTTGTGTTCCTGCCTTAACCACAGCACAGTTTTTCCTCTTACACTGCAGGGTGTTAGAAGAAGTTAAGCCCCGATAGCGTACCTAGAGCGTTCTTTGGGAGAGGCAGTTGGCTACACGGAGAACTCCGTGCCAAGGAAAGGTTATTCAGGGAAGGGACCAGTGTGTAGCTAGAGGGTATATTTACTCAGTAGAAATCACAAGGAGGTAGGCTGCGTGTTCCCTGGAAACGGGGACCTGATGGCAGAGGCCTTGCCTTCCTATTTTGAATGCTCCATTCATGCTGCCTTGAAACCACCTAAATAACAGTTTTAGGACGGTTCTCTAGTCACTGTAGGCAGTGCTCTGGGAAGGGCACGAGTGTTCTCTACATCAACAGGGTGCTTTCATAGCCTGGGTGGGAGCTCCTCCTGAGACGCTCTAGAGCTAAAAGGAAACTTGACGTGAGTCCTGTCCTCAAGGTAAAGCCTTGAATAGCCTGCCGAAGCGGAAGCTTGGAGCAGAGTCCTTGAAGCATTAGCTTTAGGTCTCTTTTCTTTTAAGGTTAGTAAGCTTTCAGGACACCGAGGACCTCGCGTGGGCACCCTATTCCCTGCAAGAACACCTAGTACCGGCAGGCTCCACTAGGCTGCTAAGAAACATCCAGGCCCGGAAACCTTTCCCAGTCACTCTGTGTATGCTGAGTGTAGGGCATCACACTGCACTCTTCCTTGGGAGAGCTGGATTTCCTCAGCACTCGAATAGCTCCAGGAAATCTGTTCTCTCAGGTCCTACATGTCAGGCAAATCTGCCTCATAGCCCTAGGCTGAGCGGCACTGACAAACCAAAACTGCTTTGCATTCCTCGTACAGAGTCATACCTTAAGACCCCATACTTAGAGGAGAAAGTCGGCTTGCGTTCCTGCCTTAACCACACCACAGTCCTCCTCTTACACTGCAGGGTTTTAGAAGAAGCCAAGCCCCGAGAGCGTACCTAGAGCGTTCCTTGGGAGAGGCAGTTGGCTACACGGAGAACTCCGTGCCAAGGTAACGTTATTCAGGGAAGGGACCAGTGTGTAGCTAGAGTGTATATTTACTTGGAGAAATCACAAGGAGGTAGGCTGCGTGTTCGCTGGAAACGGGGACCTGATGGCACAGGCCTTGCCTTCCCATTTTCAATGCTCCATTCATGCTGCCTTGAAACTACCTTAATAACAGTTTTAGGACGGTTCTCTAGTCACTGTAGGCAGGGCTCTGGGAAGGGCACGAGTGTTCTCTACATCAACAGGGTGCTTTCATAGCCTGGGTGGGAGCTCCTCCTGAGACGCTCTAGAGCTAAAAGGAAACTTGACGTGAGTCCTTTCCTCTAGGTAAAGCCGTGAATAGCCTGCCGAAGCGGAAGCTTGGAACAGAGTCCTTGAAGCATTAGCTTTAGGTCTGTTTTCTTTTAAAGTTAGTAAGCTTTCAGGACACCGAGGACCTCGCGTGGGCACCCTATTCCCTGCAAGAACACCTAGTACCGGCAGGCTCCACTAGGCTGCTAAGAAACATCCAGGCCCAGAAACCTTTCCCAGTCACTCTGTGTATGCTGAGTGTAGGGCAACACACTGCATTCTTCCTTGGGAGAGCTGGATTTCCTCAGCACTCCAACAGCTCCAGGAAATCTGTTCTCTCACGTCCTACACGTCATGCAAATCTGCCTCATAGCCCTAGGCTGAGCGGCACTGAGAAACCAAAACTGCTTTGCATTCCTCGTACAGAGTCATACCTTAAGACCCCATACTTAGAGGAGAAAGTCGGCTTGCGTTCCTGCCTTAACCACAGCACAGTTTTTCCTCTTACACTGCAGGGTGTTAGAAGAAGTTAAGCCCCGATAGCGTACCTAGAGCGTTCTTTGGGAGAGGCAGTTGGCTACACGGAGAACTCCGTGCCAAGGAAAGGTTATTCAGGGAAGGGACCAGTGTGTAGCTAGAGGGTATATTTACTCAGTAGAAATCACAAGGAGGTAGGCTGCGTGTTCGCTGGAAACGGGGACCTGATGGCACAGGCCTTGCCTTCCCATTTTGAATGCTCCATTCATGCTGCCTTGAAACTACCTTAATAACAGTTTTAGGACGGTTCTCTAGTCACTGTAGGCAGGGCTCTGGGAAGGGCACGAGTGTTCTCTACATCGACAGGGTGCTTTCATAGCCTGGGTGGGAGCTCCTCCTGAGACGCTCTAGAGCTAAAAGGAAACTTGACGTGAGTCCTGTCCTCAAGGTAAAGCCTTGAATAGCCTGCCGTAGCGGAAGCTTGGAGCAGAGTCCTTGAAGCATTAGCTTTAGGTCTCTTTTCTTTTAAGGTTAGTAAGCTTTCAGGACACTGAGGACCTCGCGTGAGCAGCCTATTCCCTGCAAGAACACCTAGGACCGGCAGGCTCCACTAGGCTGCTAAGAAACATCCAGGCCCGGAAACCTTTCCCAGTCACTCTGTGTATGCTGAGTGTAGGGCAACACACTGCACTCTTCCTTGGGAGAGCTGAATTTCCTCAGCACTCCAACAGCTCCAGGAAATCTGTTCTCTCAGGTCCTACATGTCAGGCAAATCTGCCTCATAGCCCTAGGCTGAGCGGCACTGAGAAACCAAAACTGCTTTGCATTCCTCGTACAGAGTCATACCTTAAGACCCCATACTTAGAGGAGAAAGTCGGCTTGCGTTCCTGCCTTAACCACAGCACAGTCCTCCTCTTACACTGCAGGGTTTTAGAAGAAGCTAAGCCCCGATAGCGTACCTAGAGCGTTCCTTGGGAGAGGCAGTTGGCTACACGGAGAACTCCGTGCTAAGGTAACGTTATTCAGGGAAGGGACCAGTGTAGCTAGAGTGTATATTTACTTGGAGAAATCACAAGGAGGTAGGCTGCGTGTTCGCTGGAAACGGGGACCTGATGGCACAGGCCTTGCTTTCCCATTTTCAATGCTCCATTCATGCTGCCTTGAAACTACCTAAAAAACAGTTTTAGGACGGTTCTCTAGTCACTGTAGGCAGGGCTCTGGGAAGGGAACGAGTGTTCTCTACATCAACAGGGTGCTTTCATAGCCTGGGTGGGAGCTCCTCCTGAGACGCTCTAGAGCTAAAAGGAAACTTGACGTGAGTCCTTTCCTCTAGGTAAAGCCGTGAATAGCCTGCCGAAGCGGAAGCTTGGAACAGAGTCCTTGAAGCATTAGCTTTAGGTCTGTTTTCTTTTAAAGTTAGTAAGCTTTCAGGACACCGAGGACCTCGCGTGGGCACCCTATTCCCTGCAAGAACACCTAGTACCGGCAGGCTCCACTAGGCTGCTAAGAAACATCCAGGCCCAGAAACCTTTCCCAGTCACTCTGTGTATGCTGAGTGTAGGGCAACACACTGCATTCTTCCTTGGGAGAGCTGGATTTCCTCAGCACTCCAACAGCTCCAGGAAATCTGTTCTCTCACGTCCTACACGTCATGCAAATCTGCCTCATAGCCCTAGGCTGAGCGGCACTGAGAAACCAAAACTGCTTTGCATTCCTCGTACAGAGTCATACCTTAAGAGCCCATACTTAGAGGAGAAAGTCGGCTTGCGTTCCTGCCTTAACCACAGCACAGTTTTTCCTCTTACACTGCAGGGTGTTAGAAGAAGTTAAGCCCCGATAGCGTACCTAGAGCGTTCCTTGGGAGAGGCAGTTTGCTACACGGAGAACTCCGTGCTAAGGTAACGTTATTCAGGGAAGGGACCAGTGTAGCTAGAGTGTATATTTACTTGGAGAAATCACAAGGAGGTAGGCTGCGTGTTCGCTGGAAACGGGGACCTGATGGCACAGGCCTTGCTTTCCCATTTTCAATGCTCCATTCATGCTGCCTTGAAACTACCTAAAAAACAGTTTTAGGACGGTTCTCTAGTCACTGTAGGCAGGGCTCTGGGAAGGGAACGAGTGTTCTCTCCATCAACAGGGTGCTTTCATAGCCTGGGTGGGAGCTCCTCCTGAGACGCTCTAGAGCTAAAAGGAAACTTGACGTGAGTCCTTTCCTCTAGGTAAAGCCGTGAATAGCCTGCCGAAGCGGAAGCTTGGAACAGAGTCCTTGAAGCATTAGCTTTAGGTCTGTTTTCTTTTAAAGTTAGTAAGCTTTCAGGACACCGAGGACTTCGCGTGGGCACCCTATTCCCTGCAAGAACACCTAGTACCGGCAGCTCCACTAGGCTGCTAAGAAACATCCAGGCCCAGAAACCTTTCCCAGTCACTCTGTGTATGCTGAGTGTAGGGCAACACACTGCATTCTTCCTTGGGAGAGCTGGATTTCCTCAGCACTCCAACAGCTCCAGGAAATCTGTTCTCTCACGTCCTACACGTCATGCAAATCTGCCCCATAGCCCTAGGCTGAGCGGCACTGAGAAACCAAAACTGCTTTGCATTCCTCGTACAGAGTCATACCTTAAGACCCCATACTTAGAGGAGAAAGTCGGCTTGCGTTCCTGCCTTAACCACAGCACAGTCCTCCTCTTACACTGCAGGGTTTTAGAAGAAGCCAAGCCCCGAGAGCGTACCTAGAGCGTTCCTTGGGAGAGGCAGTTGGCTACACGGAGAACTCCGTGCTAAGGTAACGTTATTCAGGGAAGGGACCAGTGTAGCTAGAGTGTATATTTACTTGGAGAAATCACAAGGAGGTAGGCTGCGTGTTCGCTGGAAACGGGGACCTGATGGCACAGGCCTTGCCTTCCCATTTTGAATGCTCCATTCATGCTGCCTTGAAACTACCTAAAAAACAGTTTTAGGACGGTTCTCTAGTCACTGTAGGCAGGGCTCTGGGAAGGGCACGAGTGTTCTCTACATCAACAGGGTGCTTTCATAGCCTGGGTGGGAGCTCCTCCTGAGACGCTCTAGAGCTAAAAGGAAACTTGACGTGAGTCCTTTCCTCTAGGTAAAGCCGTGAATAACCTGCCGAAGCGGAAGCTTGGAACAGAGTCCTTGAAGCATTAGCTTTAGGTCTGTTTTCTTTTAAAGTTAGTAAGCTTTCAGGACACCGAGGACCTCGCGTGGGCACCCTATTCCCTGCAAGAACACCTAGTACCGGCAGGCTCCACTAGGCTGCTAAGAAACATCCAGGCCCAGAAACCTTTCCCAGTCACTCTGTGTATGCTGAGTGTAGGGCAACACACTGCATTCTTCCTTGGGAGAGCTGGATTTCCTCAGCACTCCAACAGCTCCAGGAAATCTGTTCTCTCACGTCCTACACGTCATGCAAATCTGCCTCATAGCCCTAGGCTGAGCGGCACTGAGAAACCAAAACTGCTTTGCATTCCTCGTACAGAGTCATACCTTAAGAGCCCATACTTAGAGGAGAAAGTCGGCTTGCGTTCCTGCCTAACCACAGCACAGTTTTTCCTCTTACACTGCAGGGTGTTAGTAGAAGTTAAGCCCCGATAGCATACCTAGAGCGTTCTTTGGGAGAGGCAGTTGGCTACACGGAGAACTCCGTGCCAAGGAAAGGTTATTCAGGGAAGGGACCAGTGTGTAGCTAGAGGGTATATTTACTCAGTAGAAATCACAAGGAGGTAGGCTGCGTGTTCGCTGGAAACGGGGACCTGATGGCAGAGGCCTTGCCTTCCAATTTTGAATGCTCCATTCATGCTGCCTTGAAACTACCTTAATAACAGTTTTAGGACGGTTCTCTAGTCACTGTAGGCAGGGCTCTGGGAAGGGCACGAGTGTTCTCTACATCAACAGGGTGCTTTCATAGCCTGGGTGGGAGCTCCTCCTGAGACGCTCTAGAGCTAAAAGGAAACTTGACGTGAGTCCTGTCCTCAAGGTAAAGCCTTAAATAGCCTGCCGTAGCGGAAGCTTGGAGCAGAGTCCTTGAAGCATTAGCTTTAGGTCTCTTTTCTTTTAAGGTTAGTAAGCTTTCAGGACACTGAGGACCTCGCGTGAGCACCCGATTCCCTGCAAGAACACCTAGGACCGGCAGGCTCCACTAGGCTGCTAAGAAACATCCAGGCCCGGAAACCTTTCACTGTTACTCTGTGTCTGCTGAGTGTAGGGCAACACACTGCACTCTTCTTTGGGAGACCTGGATTTCTTCAGCACTCCAACAGCTCCAGGAAAACTGTTCTCTCACGTCCTACACGTCATGCAAATCTGCTTCATAGCCCTAGGCTGAGCGGCACTGAGAAACCAAAACTGCTTTGCATTCCTCGTACAGAGTCAGACCTTAAGACCCCATACTTAGAGGAGAAAGTCGGCTTGCGTTCCTGCCTTAACCACAGCACAGTCCTCCTCTTACACTGCAGGGTTTTAGAAGAAGCTAAGCCCCGATAGCGTACCTAGAGCGTTCCTTGGGAGAGGCAGTTGGCTACACGGAGAACTCCGTGCTAAGGTAACGTTATTCAGGGAAGGGACCAGTGTAGCTAGAGTGTATATTTACTTGGAGAAATCACAAGGAGGTAGGCTGCGTGTTCGCTGGAAACGGGGACCTGATGGCACAGGCCTTGCTTTCCCATTTTCAATGCTCCATTCATGCTGCCTTGAAACTACCTAAAAAACAGTTTTAGGACGGTTCTCTAGTCACTGTAGGCAGGGCTCTGGGAAGGGAACGAGTGTTCTCTCCATCAACAGGGTGCTTTCATAGCCTGGGTGGGAGCTCCTCCTGAGACGCTCTAGAGCTAAAAGGAAACTTGACGTGAGTCCTTTCCTCTAGGTAAAGCCGTGAATAGCCTGCCGAAGCGGAAGCTTGGAACAGAGTCCTTGAAGCAGTAGCTTTAGGTCTGTTTTCTTTTAAAGTTAGTAAGCTTTCAGGACACCGAGGACCTCGCGTGGGCACCCTATTCCCTGCAAGAACACCTAGTACCGGCAGGCTCCACTAGGCTGCTAAGAAACATCCAGGCCCAGAAACCTTTCCCAGTCACTCTGTGTATGCTGAGTGTAGGGCAACACACTGCATTCTTCCTTGGGAGAGCTGGATTTCCTCAGCACTCCAACAGCTCCAGGAAATCTGTTCTCTCACGTCCTACACGTCATGCAAATCTGCCCCATAGCCCTAGGCTGAGCGGCACTGAGAAACCAAAACTGCTTTGCATTCCTCGTACAGAGTCACACCTTAAGACCCCATACTTAGAGGAGAAAGTCGGCTTGCGTTCCTGCCTTAACCACAGCACAGTTTTTCCTCTTACACTGCAGGGTGTTAGAAGAAGTTAAGCCCCGATAGCGTACCTAGAGCGTTCTTTGGGAGAGGCAGTTGGCTACACGGAGAACTCCGTGCCAAGGAAAGGTTATTCAGGGAAGGGACCAGTGTGTAGCTAGAGGGTATATTTACTCAGTAGAAATCACAAGGAGGTAGGCTGCGTGTTCCCTGGAAACGGGGACCTGATGGCACAGGCCTTGCCTTCCCATTTTGAATGCTCCATTCATGCTGCCTTGAAACCACCTAAATAACAGTTTTAGGACGGTTCTCTAGTCACTGTAGGCAGGGCTCTGGGAAGGGCACGAGTGTTCTCTACATCAACAGGGTGCTTTCATAGCCTGGGTGGGAGCTCCTCCTGAGACGCTCTAGAGCTAAAAGGAAACTTGACGTGAGTCCTGTCCTCAAGGTAAAGCCTTGAATAGCCTGCCGAAGCGGAAGCTTGGAGCAGAGTCCTTGAAGCATTAGCTTTAGGTCTCTTTTCTTTTAAGGTTAGTAAGCTTTCAGGACACCGAGGACCTCGCGTGGGCACCCTATTCCCTGCAAGAACACCTAGTACCGGCAGGCTCCACTAGGCTGCTAAGAAACATCCAGGCCCGGAAACCTTTCCCAGTCACTCTGTGTATGCTGAGTGTAGGGCATCACACTGCACTCTTCCTTGGGAGAGCTGGATTTCCTCAGCACTCGAATAGCTCCAGGAAATCTGTTCTCTCAGGTCCTACATGTCAGGCAAATCTGCCTCATAGCCCTAGGCTGAGCGGCACTGACAAACCAAAACTGCTTTGCATTCCTCGTACAGAGTCATACCTTAAGACCCCATACTTAGAGGAGAAAGTCGGCTTGCGTTCCTGCCTTAACCACAGCACAGTCCTCCTCTTACACTGCAGGGTTTTAGAAGAAGCCAAGCCCCGAGAGCGTACCTAGAGCGTTCCTTGGGAGAGGCAGTTGGCTACACGGAGAACTCCGTGCCAAGGTAACGTTATTCAGGGAAGGGACCAGTGTGTAGCTAGAGTGTATATTTACTTGGAGAAATCACAAGGAGGTAGGCTGCGTGTTCGCTGGAAACGGGGACCTGATGGCACAGGCCTTGCCTTCCCATTTTGAATGCTCCATTCATGCTGCCTTGAAACTACCTTAATAACAGTTTTAGGACGGTTCTCTAGTCACTGTAGGCAGGGCTCTGGGAAGGGCACGAGTGTTCTCTACATCGACAGGGTGCTTTCATAGCCTGGGTGGGAGCTCCTCCTGAGACGCTCTAGAGCTAAAAGGAAACTTGACGTGAGTCCTGTCCTCAAGGTAAAGCCTTGAATAGCCTGCCGTAGCCGAAGCTTGGAGCAGAGTCCTTGAAGCATTAGCTTTAGGTCTCTTTTCTTTTAAGGTTAGTAAGCTTTCAGGACACTGAGGACCTCGCGTGAGCACCCTATTCCCTGCAAGAACACCTAGGACCGGCAGGCTCCACTAGGCTGCTAAGAAACATCCAGGCCCGGAAACCTTTCCCAGTCACTCTGTGTATGCTGAGTGTAGGGCAACACACTGCACTCTTCCTTGGGAGAGCTGAATTTCCTCAGCACTCCAACAGCTCCAGGAAATCTGTTCTCTCAGGTCCTACATGTCAGGCAAATCTGCCTCATAGCCCTAGGCTGAGCGGCACTGAGAAACCAAAACTGCTTTGCATTCCTCGTACAGAGTCATACCTTAAGACCCCATACTTAGAGGAGAAAGTCGGCTTGCGTTCCTGCCTTAACCACAGCACAGTCCTCCTCTTACACTGCAGGGTTTTAGAAGAAGCTAAGCCCCGATAGCGTACCTAGAGCGTTCCTTGGGAGAGGCAGTTGGCTACACGGAGAACTCCGTGCTAAGGTAACGTTATTCAGGGAAGGGACCAGTGTAGCTAGAGTGTATATTTACTTGGAGAAATCACAAGGAGGTAGGCTGCGTGTTCGCTGGAAACGGGGACCTGATGGCACAGGCCTTGCTTTCCCATTTTCAATGCTCCATTCATGCTGCCTGAAACTACCTAAAAAACAGTTTTAGGACGGTTCTCTAGTCACTGTAGGCAGGGCTCTGGGAAGGGAACGAGTGTTCTCTACATCAACAGGGTGCTTTCATAGCCTGGGTGGGAGCTCCTCCTGAGACGCTCTAGAGCTAAAAGGAAACTTGACGTGAGTCCTTTCCTCTAGGTAAAGCCGTGAATAGCCTGCCGAAGCGGAAGCTTGGAACAGAGTCCTTGAAGCATTAGCTTTAGGTCTGTTTTCTTTTAAAGTTAGTAAGCTTTCAGGACACCGAGGACCTCGCGTGGGCACCCTATTCCCTGCAAGAACACCTAGTACCGGCAGGCTCCACTAGGCTGCTAAGAAACATCCAGGCCCAGAAACCTTTCCCAGTCACTCTGTGTATGCTGAGTGTAGGGCAACACACTGCATTCTTCCTTGGGAGAGCTGGATTTCCTCAGCACTCCAACAGCTCCAGGAAATCTGTTCTCTCACGTCCTACACGTCATGCAAATCTGCCCCATAGCCCTAGGCTGAGCGGCACTGAGAAACCAAAACTGCTTTGCATTCCTCGTACAGAGTCATACCTTAAGACCCCATACTTAGAGGAGAAAGTCGGCTTGCGTTCCTGCCTTAACCACAGCACAGTCCTCCTCTTACACTGCAGGGTTTTAGAAGAAGCCAAGCCCCGAGAGCGTACCTAGAGCGTTCCTTGGGAGAGGCAGTTGGCTACACGGAGAACTCCGTGCCAAGGAAAGGTTATTCAGGGAAGGGACCAGTGTGTAGCTAGAGTGTATATTTACTTGGAGAAATCACAAGGAGGTAGGCTGCGTGTTCGCTGGAAACGGGGACCTGATGGCACAGGCCTTGCCTTCCCATTTTGAATGCTCCATTCATGCTGCCTTGAAACTACCTAAAAAACAGTTTTAGGACGGTTCTCTAGTCACTGTAGGCAGGGCTCTGGGAAGGGCACGAGTGTTCTCTACATCAACAGGGTGCTTTCATAGCCTGGGTGGGAGCTCCTCCTGAGACGCTCTAGAGCTAAAAGGAAACTTGACGTGAGTCCTTTCCTCTAGGTAAAGCCGTGAATAGCCTGCCGAAGCGGAAGCTTGGAACAGAGTCCTTGAAGCATTAGCTTTAGGTCTGTTTTCTTTTAAAGTTAGTAAGCTTTCAGGACACCGAGGACCTCGCGTGGGCACCCTATTCCCTGCAAGAACACCTAGTACCGGCAGGCTCCACTAGGCTGCTAAGAAACATCCAGGCCCAGAAACCTTTCCCAGTCACTCTGTGTATGCTGAGTGTAGGGCAACACACTGCATTCTTCCTTGGGAGAGCTGGATTTCCTCAGCACTCCAACAGCTCCAGGAAATCTGTTCTCTCACGTCCTACACGTCATGCAAATCTGCCTCATAGCCCTAGGCTGAGCGGCACTGAGAAACCAAAACTGCTTTGCATTCCTCGTACAGAGTCATACCTTAAGAGCCCATACTTAGAGGAGAAAGTCGGCTTGCGTTCCTGCCTTAACCACAGCACAGTTTTTCCTCTTACACTGCAGGGTGTTAGTAGAAGTTAAGCCCCGATAGCATACCTAGAGCGTTCTTTGGGAGAGGCAGTTGGCTACACGGAGAACTCCGTGCCAAGGAAAGGTTATTCAGGGAAGGGACCAGTGTGTAGCTAGAGGGTATATTTACTCAGTAGAAATCACAAGGAGGTAGGCTGCGTGTTCGCTGGAAACGGGGACCTGATGGCAGAGGCCTTGCCTTCCAATTTTGAATGCTCCATTCATGCTGCCTTGAAACTACCTTAATAACAGTTTTAGGACGGTTCTCTAGTCACTGTAGGCAGGGCTCTGGGAAGGGCACGAGTGTTCTCTACATCAACAGGGTGCTTTCATAGCCTGGGTGGGAGCTCCTCCTGAGACGCTCTAGAGCTAAAAGGAAACTTGACGTGAGTCCTGTCCTCAAGGTAAAGCCTTAAATAGCCTGCCGTAGCGGAAGCTTGGAGCAGAGTCCTTGAAGCATTAGCTTTAGGTCTCTTTTCTTTTAAGGTTAGTAAGCTTTCAGGACACTGAGGACCTCGCGTGAGCACCCGATTCCCTGCAAGAACACCTAGGACCGGCAGGCTCTACTAGGCTGCTAAGAAACATCCAGGCCCGGAAACCTTTCACTGTTACTCTGTGTCTGCTGAGTGTAGGGCAACACACTGCACTCTTCTTTGGGAGACCTGGATTTCTTCAGCACTCCAACAGCTCCAGGAAAACTGTTCTCTCACGTCCTACACGTCATGCAAATCTGCTTCATAGCCCTAGGCTGAGCGGCACTGAGAAACCAAAACTGCTTTGCATTCCTCGTACAGAGTCAGACCTTAAGACCCCATACTTAGAGGAGAAAGTCGGCTTGCGTTCCTGCCTTAACCACAGCACAGTCCTCCTCTTACACTGCAGGGTTTTAGAAGAAGCTAAGCCCCGATAGCGTACCTAGAGCGTTCCTTGGGAGAGGCAGTTGGCTACACGGAGAACTCCGTGCTAAGGTAACGTTATTCAGGGAAGGGACCAGTGTAGCTAGAGTGTATATTTACTTGGAGAAATCACAAGGAGGTAGGCTGCGTGTTCGCTGGAAACGGGGACCTGATGGCACAGGCCTTGCTTTCCCATTTTCAATGCTCCATTCATGCTGCCTTGAAACTACCTAAAAAACAGTTTTAGGACGGTTCTCTAGTCACTGTAGGCAGGGCTCTGGGAAGGGAACGAGTGTTCTCTCCATCAACAGGGTGCTTTCATAGCCTGGGTGGGAGCTCCTCCTGAGACGCTCTAGAGCTAAAAGGAAACTTGACGTGAGTCCTTTCCTCTAGGTAAAGCCGTGAATAGCCTGCCGAAGCGGAAGCTTGGAACAGAGTCCTTGAAGCATTAGCTTTAGGTCTGTTTTCTTTTAAAGTTAGTAAGCTTTCAGGACACCGAGGACCTCGCGTGGGCACCCTATTCCCTGCAAGAACACCTAGTACCGGCAGGCTCCACTAGGCTGCTAAGAAACATCCAGGCCCAGAAACCTTTCCCAGTCACTCTGTGTATGCTGAGTGTAGGGCAACACACTGCATTCTTCCTTGGGAGAGCTGGATTTCCTCAGCACTCCAACAGCTCCAGGAAATCTGTTCTCTCACGTCCTACACGTCATGCAAATCTGCCCCATAGCCCTAGGCTGAGCGGCACTGAGAAACCAAAACTGCTTTGCATTCCTCGTACAGAGTCACACCTTAAGACCCCATACTTAGAGGAGAAAGTCGGCTTGCGTTCCTGCCTTAACCACAGCACAGTTTTTCCTCTTACACTGCAGGGTGTTAGAAGAAGTTAAGCCCCGATAGCGTACCTAGAGCGTTCTTTGGGAGAGGCAGTTGGCTACACGGAGAACTCCGTGCCAAGGAAAGGTTATTCAGGGAAGGGACCAGTGTGTAGCTAGAGGGTATATTTACTCAGTAGAAATCACAAGGAGGTAGGCTGCGTGTTCCCTGGAAACGGGGACCTGATGGCACAGGCCTTGCCTTCCCATTTTGAATGCTCCATTCATGCTGCCTTGAAACCACCTAAATAACAGTTTTAGGACGGTTCTCTAGTCACTGTAGGCAGGGCTCTGGGAAGGGCACGAGTGTTCTCTACATCAACAGGGTGCTTTCATAGCCTGGGTGGGAGCTCCTCCTGAGACGCTCTAGAGCTAAAAGGAAACTTGACGTGAGTCCTGTCCTCAAGGTAAAGCCTTGAATAGCCTGCCGAAGCGGAAGCTTGGAGCAGAGTCCTTGAAGCATTAGCTTTAGGTCTCTTTTCTTTTAAGGTTAGTAAGCTTTCAGGACACCGAGGACCTCGCGTGGGCACCCTATTCCCTGCAAGAACACCTAGTACCGGCAGGCTCCACTAGGCTGCTAAGAAACATCCAGGCCCGGAAACCTTTCCCAGTCACTCTGTGTATGCTGAGTGTAGGGCATCACACTGCACTCTTCCTTGGGAGAGCT
Organism: Balaenoptera ricei; assembly: GCF_028023285.1. Taxonomy (NCBI): domain Eukaryota; kingdom Metazoa; phylum Chordata; class Mammalia; order Artiodactyla; family Balaenopteridae; genus Balaenoptera; species Balaenoptera ricei. The sequence continues at coordinate 61,353,259 of NC_082652.1, forward strand.
GGATTTCCTCAGCACTCGAATAGCTCCAGGAAATCTGTTCTCTCAGGTCCTACATGTCAGGCAAATCTGCCTCATAGCCCTAGGCTGAGCGGCACTGACAAACCAAAACTGCTTTGCATTCCTCGTACAGAGTCATACCTTAAGACCCCATACTTAGAGGAGAAAGTCGGCTTGCGTTCCTGCCTTAACCACAGCACAGTCCTCCTCTTACACTGCAGGGTTTTAGAAGAAGCCAAGCCCCGAGAGCGTACCTAGAGCGTTCCTTGGGAGAGGCAGTTGGCTACACGGAGAACTCCGTGCCAAGGTAACGTTATTCAGGGAAGGGACCAGTGTGTAGCTAGAGTGTATATTTACTTGGAGAAATCACAAGGAGGTAGGCTGCGTGTTCGCTGGAAACGGGGACCTGATGGCACAGGCCTTGCCTTCCCATTTTGAATGCTCCATTCATGCTGCCTTGAAACTACCTTAATAACAGTTTTAGGACGGTTCTCTAGTCACTGTAGGCAGGGCTCTGGGAAGGGCACGAGTGTTCTCTACATCGACAGGGTGCTTTCATAGCCTGGGTGGGAGCTCCTCCTGAGACGCTCTAGAGCTAAAAGGAAACTTGACGTGAGTCCTGTCCTCAAGGTAAAGCCTTGAATAGCCTGCCGTAGCCGAAGCTTGGAGCAGAGTCCTTGAAGCATTAGCTTTAGGTCTCTTTTCTTTTAAGGTTAGTAAGCTTTCAGGACACTGAGGACCTCGCGTGAGCACCCTATTCCCTGCAAGAACACCTAGGACCGGCAGGCTCCACTAGGCTGCTAAGAAACATCCAGGCCCGGAAACCTTTCCCAGTCACTCTGTGTATGCTGAGTGTAGGGCAACACACTGCACTCTTCCTTGGGAGAGCTGAATTTCCTCAGCACTCCAACAGCTCCAGGAAATCTGTTCTCTCAGGTCCTACATGTCAGGCAAATCTGCCTCATAGCCCTAGGCTGAGCGGCACTGAGAAACCAAAACTGCTTTGCATTCCTCGTACAGAGTCATACCTTAAGACCCCATACTTAGAGGAGAAAGTCGGCTTGCGTTCCTGACTTAACCACAGCACAGTCCTCCTCTTACACTGCAGGGTTTTAGAAGAAGCTAAGCCCCGATAGCGTACCTAGAGCGTTCCTTGGGAGAGGCAGTTGGCTACACGGAGAACTCCGTGCTAAGGTAACGTTATTCAGGGAAGGGACCAGTGTAGCTAGAGTGTATATTTACTTGGAGAAATCACAAGGAGGTAGGCTGCGTGTTCGCTGGAAACGGGGACCTGATGGCACAGGCCTTGCTTTCCCATTTTCAATGCTCGATTCATGCTGCCTTGAAACTACCTAAAAAACAGTTTTAGGACGGTTCTCTAGTCACTGTAGGCAGGGCTCTGGGAAGGGAACGAGTGTTCTCTACATCAACAGGGTGCTTTCATAGCCTGGGTGGGAGCTCCTCCTGAGACGCTCTAGAGCTAAAAGGAAACTTGACGTGAGTCCTTTCCTCTAGGTAAAGCCGTGAATAGCCTGCCGAAGCGGAAGCTTGGAACAGAGTCCTTGAAGCATTAGCTTTAGGTCTGTTTTCTTTTAAAGTTAGTAAGCTTTCAGGACACCGAGGACCTCGCGTGGGCACCCTATTCCCTGCAAGAACACCTAGTACCGGCAGGCTCCACTAGGCTGCTAAGAAACATCCAGGCCCAGAAACCTTTCCCAGTCACTCTGTGTATGCTGAGTGTAGGGCAACACACTGCATTCTTCCTTGGGAGAGCTGGATTTCCTCAGCACTCCAACAGCTCCAGGAAATCTGTTCTCTCACGTCCTACACGTCATGCAAATCTGCCTCATAGCCCTAGGCTGAGCGGCACTGAGAAACCAAAACTGCTTTGCATTCCTCGTACAGAGTCATACCTTAAGAGCCCATACTTAGAGGAGAAAGTCGGCTTGCGTTCCTGCCTTAACCACAGCACAGTTTTTCCTCTTACACTGCAGGGTGTTAGAAGAAGTTAAGCCCCGATAGCGTACCTAGAGCGTTCTTTGGGAGAGGCAGTTGGCTACACGGAGAACTCCGTGCCAAGGAAAGGTTATTCAGGGAAGGGACCAGTGTGTAGCTAGAGGGTATATTTACTCAGTAGAAATCACAAGGAGGTAGGCTGCGTGTTCCCTGGAAACGGGGACCTGATGGCAGAGGCCTTGCCTTCCTATTTTGAATGCTCCATTCATGCTGCCTTGAAACCACCTAAATAACAGTTTTAGGACGGTTCTCTAGTCACTGTAGGCAGTGCTCTGGGAAGGGCACGAGTGTTCTCTACATCAACAGGGTGCTTTCATAGCCTGGGTGGGAGCTCCTCCTGAGACGCTCTAGAGCTAAAAGGAAACTTGACGTGAGTCCTGTCCTCAAGGTAAAGCCTTGAATAGCCTGCCGAAGCGGAAGCTTGGAGCAGAGTCCTTGAAGCATTAGCTTTAGGTCTCTTTTCTTTTAAGGTTAGTAAGCTTTCAGGACACCGAGGACCTCGCGTGGGCACCCTATTCCCTGCAAGAACACCTAGTACCGGCAGGCTCCACTAGGCTGCTAAGAAACATCCAGGCCCGGAAACCTTTCCCAGTCACTCTGTGTATGCTGAGTGTAGGGCATCACACTGCACTCTTCCTTGGGAAAGCTGGATTTCCTCAGCACTCGAATAGCTCCAGGAAATCTGTTCTCTCAGGTCCTACATGTCAGGCAAATCTGCCTCATAGCCCTAGGCTGAGCGGCACTGACAAACCAAAACTGCTTTGCATTCCTCGTACAGAGTCATACCTTAAGACCCCATACTTAGAGGAGAAAGTCGGCTTGCGTTCCTGCCTTAACCACAGCACAGTCCTCCTCTTACACTGCAGGGTTTTAGAAGAAGCCAAGCCCCGAGAGCGTACCTAGAGCGTTCCTTGGGAGAGGCAGTTGGCTACACGGAGAACTCCGTGCCAAGGTAACGTTATTCAGGGAAGGGACCAGTGTGTAGCTAGAGTGTATATTTACTTGGAGAAATCACAAGGAGGTAGGCTGCGTGTTCGCTGGAAACGGGGACCTGATGGCACAGGCCTTGCCTTCCCATTTTGAATGCTCCATTCATGCTGCCTTGAAACTACCTTAATAACAGTTTTAGGACGGTTCTCTAGTCACTGTAGGCAGGGCTCTGGGAAGGGCACGAGTGTTCTCTACATCAACAGGGTGCTTTCATAGCCTGGGTGGGAGCTCCTCCTGAGACGCTCTAGAGCTAAAAGGAAACTTGACGTGAGTCCTTTCCTCTAGGTAAAGCCGTGAATAGCCTGCCGAAGCGGAAGCTTGGAACAGAGTCCTTGAAGCATTAGCTTTAGGTCTGTTTTCTTTTAAAGTTAGTAAGCTTTCAGGACACCGAGGACCTCGCGTGGGCACCCTATTCCCTGCAAGAACACCTAGTACCGGCAGGCTCCACTAGGCTGCTAAGAAACATCCAGGCCCAGAAACCTTTCCCAGTCACTCTGTGTATGCTGAGTGTAGGGCAACACACTGCATTCTTCCTTGGGAGAGCTGGATTTCCTCAGCACTCCAACAGCTCCAGGAAATCTGTTCTCTCACGTCCTACACGTCATGCAAATCTGCCTCATAGCCCTAGGCTGAGCGGCACTGAGAAACCAAAACTGCTTTGCATTCCTCGTACAGAGTCATACCTTAAGACCCCATACTTAGAGGAGAAAGTCGGCTTGCGTTCCTGCCTTAACCACAGCACAGTTTTTCCTCTTACACTGCAGGGTGTTAGAAGAAGTTAAGCCCCGATAGCGTACCTAGAGCGTTCTTTGGGAGAGGCAGTTGGCTACACGGAGAACTCCGTGCCAAGGAAAGGTTATTCAGGGAAGGGACCAGTGTGTAGCTAGAGGGTATATTTACTCAGTAGAAATCACAAGGAGGTAGGCTGCGTGTTCCCTGGAAACGGGGACCTGATGGCACAGGCCTTGCCTTCCCATTTTGAATGCTCCATTCATGCTGCCTTGAAACTACCTTAATAACAGTTTTAGGACGGTTCTCTAGTCACTGTAGGCAGGGCTCTGGGAAGGGCACGAGTGTTCTCTACATCGACAGGGTGCTTTCATAGCCTGGGTGAGAGCTCCTCCTGAGACGCTCTAGAGCTAAAAGGAAACTTGACGTGAGTCCTGTCCTCAAGGTAAAGCCTTGAATAGCCTGCCGTAGCGGAAGCTTGGAGCAGAGTCCTTGAAGCATTAGCTTTAGGTCTCTTTTCTTTTAAGGTTAGTAAGCTTTCAGGACACTGAGGACCTCGCGTGAGCAGCCTATTCCCTGCAAGAACACCTAGGACCGGCAGGCTCCACTAGGCTGCTAAGAAACATCCAGGCCCGGAAACCTTTCCCAGTCACTCTGTGTATGCTGAGTGTAGGGCAACACACTGCACTCTTCCTTGGGAGAGCTGAATTTCCTCAGCACTCCAACAGCTCCAGGAAATCTGTTCTCTCAGGTCCTACATGTCAGGCAAATCTGCCTCATAGCCCTAGGCTGAGCGGCACTGAGAAACCAAAACTGATTTGCATTCCTCGTACAGAGTCATACCTTAAGACCCCATACTTAGAGGAGAAAGTCGGCTTGCGTTCCTGACTTAACCACAGCACAGTCCTCCTCTTACACTGCAGGGTTTTAGAAGAAGCTAAGCCCCGATAGCGTACCTAGAGCGTTCCTTGGGAGAGGCAGTTGGCTACACGGAGAACTCCGTGCTAAGGTAACGTTATTCAGGGAAGGGACCAGTGTAGCTAGAGTGTATATTTACTTGGAGAAATCACAAGGAGGTAGGCTGCGTGTTCGCTGGAAACGGGGACCTGATGGCACAGGCCTTGCTTTCCCATTTTCAATGCTCCATTCATGCTGCCTTGAAACTACCTAAAAAACAGTTTTAGGACGGTTCTCTAGTCACTGTAGGCAGGGCTCTGGGAAGGGCACGAGTGTTCTCTCCATCAACAGGGTGCTTTCATAGCCTGGGTGGGAGCTCCTCCTGAGACGCTCTAGAGCTAAAAGGAAACTTGACGTGAGTCCTTTCCTCTAGGTAAAGCCGTGAATAGCCTGCCGAAGCGGAAGCTTGGAACAGAGTCCTTGAAGCATTAGCTTTAGGTCTGTTTTCTTTTAAAGTTAGTAAGCTTTCAGGACACCGAGGACCTCGCGTGGGCACCCTATTCCCTGCAAGAACACCTAGTACCGGCAGGCTCCACTAGGCTGCTAAGAAACATCCAGGCCCAGAAACCTTTCCCAGTCACTCTGTGTATGCTGAGTGTAGGGCAACACACTGCATTCTTCCTTGGGAGAGCTGGATTTCCTCAGCACTCCAACAGCTCCAGGAAATCTGTTCTCTCACGTCCTACACGTCATGCAAATCTGCCTCATAGCCCTAGGCTGAGCGGCACTGAGAAACCAAAACTGCTTTGCATTCCTCGTACAGAGTCATACCTTAAGAGCCCATACTTAGAGGAGAAAGTCGGCTTGCGTTCCTGCCTTAACCACAGCACAGTTTTTCCTCTTACACTGCAGGGTGTTAGAAGAAGTTAAGCCCCGATAGCGTACCTAGAGCGTTCTTTGGGAGAGGCAGTTGGCTACACGGAGAACTCCGTGCCAAGGAAAGGTTATTCAGGGAAGGGACCAGTGTGTAGCTAGAGGGTATATTTACTCAGTAGAAATCACAAGGAGGTAGGCTGCGTGTTCGCTGGAAACGGGGACCTGATGGCACAGGCCTTGCCTTCCCATTTTGAATGCTCCATTCATGCTGCCTTGAAACTACCTTAATAACAGTTTTAGGACGGTTCTCTAGTCACTGTAGGCAGGGCTCTGGGAAGGGCACGAGTGTTCTCTACATCGACAGGGTGCTTTCATAGCCTGGGTGGGAGCTCCTCCTGAGACGCTCTAGAGCTAAAAGGAAACTTGACGTGAGTCCTGTCCTCAAGGTAAAGCCTTGAATAGCCTGCCGAAGCGGAAGCTTGGAGCAGAGTCCTTGAAGCATTAGCTTTAGGTCTCTTTTCTTTTAAGGTTAGTAAGCTTTCAGGACACTGAGGACCTCGCGTGAGCAGCCTATTCCCTGCAAGAACACCTAGGACCGGCAGGCTCCACTAGGCTGCTAAGAAACATCCAGGCCCGGAAACCTTTCCCAGTCACTCTGTGTATGCTGAGTGTAGGGCAACACACTGCACTCTTCCTTGGGAGAGCTGAATTTCCTCAGCACTCCAACAGCTCCAGGAAATCTGTTCTCTCAGGTCCTACATGTCAGGCAAATCTGCCTCATAGCCCTAGGCTGAGCGGCACTGAGAAACCAAAACTGCTTTGCATTCCTCGTACAGAGTCATACCTTAAGACCCCATACTTAGAGGAGAAAGTCGGCTTGCGTTCCTGCCTTAACCACAGCACAGTCCTCCTCTTACACTGCAGGGTTTTAGAAGAAGCTAAGCCCCGATAGCGTACCTAGAGCGTTCCTTGGGAGAGGCAGTTGGCTACACGGAGAACTCCGTGCTAAGGTAACGATATTCAGGGAAGGGACCAGTGTAGCTAGAGTGTATATTTACTTGGAGAAATCACAAGGAGGTAGGCTGCGTGTTCGCTGGAAACGGGGACCTGATGGCACAGGCCTTGCTTTCCCATTTTCAATGCTCCATTCATGCTGCCTTGAAACTACCTAAAAAACAGTTTTAGGACGGTTCTCTAGTCACTGTAGGCAGGGCTCTGGGAAGGGAACGAGTGTTCTCTACATCAACAGGGTGCTTTCATAGCCTGGGTGGGAGATCCTCCTGAGACGCTCTAGAGCTAAAAGGAAACTTGACGTGAGTCCTTTCCTCTAGGTAAAGCCGTGAATAGCCTGCCGAAGCGGAAGCTTGGAACAGAGTCCTTGAAGCATTAGCTTTAGGTCTGTTTTCTTTTAAAGTTAGTAAGCTTTCAGGACACCGAGGACCTCGCGTGGGCACCCTATTCCCTGCAAGAACACCTAGTACCGGCAGGCTCCACTAGGCTGCTAAGAAACATCCAGGCCCAGAAACCTTTCCCAGTCACTCTGTGTATGCTGAGTGTAGGGCAACACACTGCATTCTTCCTTGGGAGAGCTGGATTTCCTCAGCACTCCAACAGCTCCAGGAAATCTGTTCTCTCACGTCCTACACGTCATGCAAATCTGCCTCATAGCCCTAGGCTGAGCGGCACTGAGAAACCAAAACTGCTTTGCATTCCTCGTACAGAGTCATACCTTAAGAGCCCATACTTAGAGGAGAAAGTCGGCTTGCGTTCCTGCCTTAACCACAGCACAGTTTTTCCTCTTACACTGCAGGGTGTTAGAAGAAGTTAAGCCCCGATAGCGTACCTAGAGCGTTCTTTGGGAGAGGCAGTTGGCTACACGGAGAACTCCGTGCCAAGGAAAGGTTATTCAGGGAAGGGACCAGTGTGTAGCTAGAGGGTATATTTACTCAGTAGAAATCACAAGGAGGTAGGCTGCGTGTTCCCTGGAAACGGGGACCTGATGGCAGAGGCCTTGCCTTCCTATTTTGAATGCTCCATTCATGCTGCCTTGAAACCACCTAAATAACAGTTTTAGGACGGTTCTCTAGTCACTGTAGGCAGTGCTCTGGGAAGGGCACGAGTGTTCTCTACATCAACAGGGTGCTTTCATAGCCTGGGTGGGAGCTCCTCCTGAGACGCTCTAGAGCTAAAAGGAAACTTGACGTGAGTCCTGTCCTCAAGGTAAAGCCTTGAATAGCCTGCCGAAGCGGAAGCTTGGAGCAGAGTCCTTGAAGCATTAGCTTTAGGTCTCTTTTCTTTTAAGGTTAGTAAGCTTTCAGGACACCGAGGACCTCGCGTGGGCACCCTATTCCCTGCAAGAACACCTAGTACCGGCAGGCTCCACTAGGCTGCTAAGAAACATCCAGGCCCGGAAACCTTTCCCAGTCACTCTGTGTATGCTGAGTGTAGGGCATCACACTGCACTCTTCCTTGGGAAAGCTGGATTTCCTCAGCACTCGAATAGCTCCAGGAAATCTGTTCTCTCAGGTCCTACATGTCAGGCAAATCTGCCTCATAGCCCTAGGCTGAGCGGCACTGACAAACCAAAACTGCTTTGCATTCCTCGTACAGAGTCATACCTTAAGACCCCATACTTAGAGGAGAAAGTCGGCTTGCGTTCCTGCCTTAACCACAGCACAGTCCTCCTCTTACACTGCAGGGTTTTAGAAGAAGCCAAGCCCCGAGAGCGTACATAGAGCGTTCCTTGGGAGAGGCAGTTGGCTACACGGAGAACTCCGTGCCAAGGTAACGTTATTCAGGGAAGGGACCAGTGTGTAGCTAGAGTGTATATTTACTTGGAGAAATCACAAGGAGGTAGGCTGCGTGTTCGCTGGAAACGGGGACCTGATGGCACAGGCCTTGCCTTCCCATTTTGAATGCTCCATTCATGCTGCCTTGAAACTACCTTAATAACAGTTTTAGGACGGTTCTCTAGTCACTGTAGGCAGGGCTCTGGGAAGGGCACGAGTGTTCTCTACATCAACAGGGTGCTTTCATAGCCTGGGTGGGAGCTCCTCCTGAGACGCTCTAGAGCTAAAAGGAAACTTGACGTGAGTCCTTTCCTCTAGGTAAAGCCGTGAATAGCCTGCCGAAGCGGAAGCTTGGAACAGAGTCCTTGAAGCATTAGCTTTAGGTCTGTTTTCTTTTAAAGTTAGTAAGCTTTCAGGACACCGAGGACCTCGCGTGGGCACCCTATTCCCTGCAAGAACACCTAGTACCGGCAGGCTCCACTAGGCTGCTAAGAAACATCCAGGCCCAGAAACCTTTCCCAGTCACTCTGTGTATGCTGAGTGTAGGGCAACACACTGCATTCTTCCTTGGGAGAGCTGGATTTCCTCAGCACTCCAACAGCTCCAGGAAATCTGTTCTCTCACGTCCTACACGTCATGCAAATCTGCCCCATAGCCCTAGGCTGAGCGGCACTGAGAAACCAAAACTGCTTTGCATTCCTCGTACAGAGTCACACCTTAAGACCCCATACTTAGAGGAGAAAGTCGGCTTGCGTTCCTGCCTTAACCACAGCACAGTTTTTCCTCTTACACTGCAGGGTGTTAGAAGAAGTTAAGCCCCGAGAGCGTACCTAGAGCGTTCTTTGGGAGAGGCAGTTGGCTACACGGAGAACTCCGTGCTAAGGTAACGTTATTCAGGGAAGGGACCAGTGTAGCTAGAGTGTATATTTACTTGGAGAAATCACAAGGAGGTAGGCTGCGTGTTCGCTGGAAACGGGGACCTGATGGCACAGGCCTTGCTTTCCCATTTTCAATGCTCCATTCATGCTGCCTGAAACTACCTAAAAAACAGTTTTAGGACGGTTCTCTAGTCACTGTAGGCAGGGCTCTGGGAAGGGAACGAGTGTTCTCTACATCAACAGGGTGCTTTCATAGCCTGGGTGGGAGCTCCTCCTGAGACGCTCTAGAGCTAAAAGGAAACTTGACGTGAGTCCTTTCCTCTAGGTAAAGCCGTGAATAGCCTGCCGAAGCGGAAGCTTGGAACAGAGTCCTTGAAGCATTAGCTTTAGGTCTGTTTTCTTTTAAAGTTAGTAAGCTTTCAGGACACCGAGGACCTCGCGTGGGCACCCTATTCCCTGCAAGAACACCTAGTACCGGCAGGCTCCACTAGGCTGCTAAGAAACATCCAGGCCCAGAAACCTTTCCCAGTCACTCTGTGTATGCTGAGTGTAGGGCAACACACTGCATTCTTCCTTGGGAGAGCTGGATTTCCTCAGCACTCCAACAGCTCCAGGAAATCTGTTCTCTCACGTCCTACACGTCATGCAAATCTGCCTCATAGCCCTAGGCTGAGCGGCACTGAGAAACCAAAACTGCTTTGCATTCCTCGTACAGAGTCATACCTTAAGACCCCATACTTAGAGGAGAAGGTCGGCTTGCGTTCCTGCCTTAACCACAGCACAGTTTTTCCTCTTACACTGCAGGGTGTTAGAAGAAGTTAAGCCCCGATAGCGTACCTAGAGCGTTCTTTGGGAGAGGCAGTTGGCTACACGGAGAACTCCGTGCCAAGGAAAGGTTATTCAGGGAAGGGACCAGTGTGTAGCTAGAGGGGATATTTACTCAGTAGAAATCACAAGGAGGTAGGCTGCGTGTTCCCTGGAAACGGGGACCTGATGGCAGAGGCCTTGCCTTCCTATTTTGAATGCTCCATTCATGCTGCCTTGAAACCACCTAAATAACAGTTTTAGGACGGTTCTCTAGTCACTGTAGGCAGTGCTCTGGGAAGGGCACGAGTGTTCTCTACATCAACAGGGTGCTTTCATAGCCTGGGTGGGAGCTCCTCCTGAGACGCTCTAGAGCTAAAAGGAAACTTGACGTGAGTCCTGTCCTCAAGGTAAAGCCTTGAATAGCCTGCCGAAGCGGAAGCTTGGAGCAGAGTCCTTGAAGCATTAGCTTTAGGTCTCTTTTCTTTTAAGGTTAGTAAGCTTTCAGGACACCGAGGACCTCGCGTGGGCACCCTATTCCCTGCAAGAACACCTAGTACCGGCAGGCTCCACTAGGCTGCTAAGAAACATCCAGGCCCGGAAACCTTTCCCAGTCACTCTGTGTATGCTGAGTGTAGGGCATCACACTGCACTCTTCCTTGGGAAAGCTGGATTTCCTCAGCACTCGAATAGCTCCAGGAAATCTGTTCTCTCAGGTCCTACATGTCAGGCAAATCTGCCTCATAGCCCTAGGCTGAGCGGCACTGACAAACCAAAACTGCTTTGCATTCCTCGTACAGAGTCATACCTTAAGACCCCATACTTAGAGGAGAAAGTCGGCTTGCGTTCCTGCCTTAACCACAGCACAGTCCTCCTCTTACACTGCAGGGTTTTAGAAGAAGCCAAGCCCCGAGAGCGTACCTAGAGCGTTCCTTGGGAGAGGCAGTTGGCTACACGGAGAACTCCGTGCTAAGGTAACGTTATTCAGGGAAGGGACCAGTGTAGCTAGAGTGTATATTTACTTGGAGAAATCACAAGGAGGTAGGCTGCGTGTTCGCTGGAAACGGGGACCTGATGGCACAGGCCTTGCTTTCCCATTTTCAATGCTCCATTCATGCTGCCTGAAACTACCTTAATAACAGTTTTAGGACGGTTCTCTAGTCACTGTAGGCAGGGCTCTGGGAAGGGCACGAGTGTTCTCTACATCAACAGGGTGCTTTCATAGCCTGGGTGGGAGCTCCTCCTGAGACGCTCTAGAGCTAAAAGGAAACTTGACGTGAGTCCTTTCCTCTAGGTAAAGCCGTGAATAGCCTGCCGAAGCGGAAGCTTGGAACAGAGTCCTTGAAGCATTAGCTTTAGGTCTGTTTTCTTTTAAAGTTAGTAAGCTTTCAGGACACCGAGGACCTCGCGTGGGCACCCTATTCCCTGCAAGAACACCTAGTACCGGCAGGCTCCACTAGGCTGCTAAGAAACATCCAGGCCCAGAAACCTTTCCCAGTCACTCTGTGTATGCTGAGTGTAGGGCAACACACTGCATTCTTCCTTGGGAGAGCTGGATTTCCTCAGCACTCCAACAGCTCCAGGAAATCTGTTCTCTCACGTCCTACACGTCATGCAAATCTGCCTCATAGCCCTAGGCTGAGCGGCACTGAGAAACCAAAACTGCTTTGCATTCCTCGTACAGAGTCATACCTTAAGACCCCATACTTAGAGGAGAAAGTCGGCTTGCATTCCTGCCTTAACCACAGCACAGTTTTTCCTCTTACACTGCAGGGTGTTAGAAGAAGTTAAGGCCCGATAGCGTACCTAGAGCGTTCTTTGGGAGAGGCAGTTGGCTACACGGAGAACTCCGTGCCAAGGAAAGGTTATTCAGGGAAGGGACCAGTGTGTAGCTAGAGGGTATATTTACTCAGTAGAAATCACAAGGAGGTAGGCTGCCTGTTCCCTGGAAACGGGGACCTGATGGCACAGGCCTTGCCTTCCCATTTTGAATGCTCCATTCATGCTGCCTTGAAACCACCTAAATAACAGTTTTAGGACGGTTCTCTAGTCACTGTAGGCAGGGCTCTGGGAAGGGCACGAGTGTTCTCTACATCAACAGGGTGCTTTCATAGCCTGGGTGGGAGCTCCTCCTGAGACGCTCTAGAGCTAAAAGGAAACTTGACGTGAATCCTGTCCTCAAGGTAAAGCCTTGAATAGCCTGCCGAAGCGGAAGCTTGGAGCAGAGTCCTTGAAGCATTAGCTTTAGGTCTCTTTTCTTTTAAGGTTAGTAAGCTTTCAGGACACCGAGGACCTCGCGTGGGCACCCTATTCCCTGCAAGAACACCTAGTACCGGCAGGCTCCACTAGGCTGCTAAGAAACATCCAGGCCCGGAAACCTTTCCCAGTCACTCTGTGTATGCTGAGTGTAGGGCATCACACTGCACTCTTCCTTGGGAGAGCTGGATTTCCTCAGCACTCGAATAGCTCCAGGAAATCTGTTCTCTCAGGTCCTACATGTCAGGCAAATCTGCCTCATAGCCCTAGGCTGAGCGGCACTGACAAACCAAAACTGCTTTGCATTCCTCGTACAGAGTCATACCTTAAGACCCCATACTTAGAGGAGAAAGTCGGCTTGCGTTCCTGCCTTAACCACAGCACAGTCCTCCTCTTACACTGCAGGGTTTTAGAAGAAGCCAAGCCCCGAGAGCGTACCTAGAGCGTTCCTTGGGAGAGGCAGTTGGCTACACGGAGAACTCCGTGCCAAGGTAACGTTATTCAGGGAAGGGACCAGTGTGTAGCTAGAGTGTATATTTACTTGGAGAAATCACAAGGAGGTAGGCTGCGTGTTCGCTGGAAACGGGGACCTGATGGCACAGGCCTTGCCTTCCCATTTTCAATGCTCCATTCATGCTGCCTTGAAACTACCTTAATAACAGTTTTAGGACGGTTCTCTAGTCACTGTAGGCAGGGCTCTGGGAAGGGCACGAGTGTTCTCTACATCAACAGGGTGCTTTCATAGCCTGGGTGGGAGCTCCTCCTGAGACGCTCTAGAGCTAAAAGGAAACTTGACGTGAGTCCTTTCCTCTAGGTAAAGCCGTGAATAGCCTGCCGAAGCGGAAGCTTGGAACAGAGTCCTTGAAGCATTAGCTTTAGGTCTGTTTTCTTTTAAAGTTAGTAAGCTTTCAGGACACCGAGGACCTCGCGTGGGCACCCTATTCCCTGCAAGAACACCTAGTACCGGCAGGCTCCACTAGGCTGCTAAGAAACATCCAGGCCCAGAAACCTTTCCCAGTCACTCTGTGTATGCTGAGTGTAGGGCAACACACTGCATTCTTCCTTGGGAGAGCTGGATTTCCTCAGCACTCCAACAGCTCCAGGAAATCTGTTCTCTCACGTCCTACACGTCATGCAAATCTGCCTCATAGCCCTAGGCTGAGCGGCACTGAGAAACCAAAACTGCTTTGCATTCCTCGTACAGAGTCATACCTTAAGACCCCATACTTAGAGGAGAAAGTCGGCTTGCGTTCCTGCCTTAACCACAGCACAGTTTTTCCTCTTACACTGCAGGGTGTTAGAAGAAGTTAAGCCCCGATAGCGTACCTAGAGCGTTCTTTGGGAGAGGCAGTTGGCTACACGGAGAACTCCGTGCCAAGGAAAGGTTATTCAGGGAAGGGACCAGTGTGTAGCTAGAGGGTATATTTACTCAGTAGAAATCACAAGGAGGTAGGCTGCCTGTTCCCTGGAAACGGGGACCTGATGGCACAGGCCTTGCCTTCCCATTTTGAATGCTCCATTCATGCTGCCTTGAAACCACCTAAATAACAGTTTTAGGACGGTTCTCTAGTCACTGTAGGCAGGGCTCTGGGAAGGGCACGAGTGTTCTCTACATCAACAGGGTGCTTTCATAGCCTGGGTGGGAGCTCCTCCTGAGACGCTCTAGAGCTAAAAGGAAACTTGACGTGAATCCTGTCCTCAAGGTAAAGCCTTGAATAGCCTGCCGAAGCGGAAGCTTGGAGCAGAGTCCTTGAAGCATTAGCTTTAGGTCTCTTTTCTTTTAAGGTTAGTAAGCTTTCAGGACACCGAGGACCTCGCGTGGGCACCCTATTCCCTGCAAGAACACCTAGTACCGGCAGGCTCCACTAGGCTGCTAAGAAACATCCAGGCCCGGAAACCTTTCCCAGTCACTCTGTGTATGCTGAGTGTAGGGCATCACACTGCACTCTTCCTTGGGAGAGCTGGATTTCCTCAGCACTCGAATAGCTCCAGGAAATCTGTTCTCTCAGGTCCTACATGTCAGGCAAATCTGCCTCATAGCCCTAGGCTGAGCGGCACTGACAAACCAAAACTGCTTTGCATTCCTCGTACAGAGTCATACCTTAAGACCCCATACTTAGAGGAGAAAGTCGGCTTGCGTTCCTGCCTTAACCACAGCACAGTCCTCCTCTTACACTGCAGGGTTTTAGAAGAAGCCAAGCCCCGAGAGCGTACCTAGAGCGTTCCTTGGGAGAGGCAGTTGGCTACACGGAGAACTCCGTGCCAAGGTAACGTTATTCAGGGAAGGGACCAGTGTGTAGCTAGAGTGTATATTTACTTGGAGAAATCACAAGGAGGTAGGCTGCGTGTTCGCTGGAAACGGGGACCTGATGGCACAGGCCTTGCCTTCCCATTTTGAATGCTCCATTCATGCTGCCTTGAAACTACCTTAATAACAGTTTTAGGACGGTTCTCTAGTCACTGTAGGCAGGGCTCTGGGAAGGGCACGAGTGTTCTCTACATCGACAGGGTGCTTTCATAGCCTGGGTGGGAGCTCCTCCTGAGACGCTCTAGAGCTAAAAGGAAACTTGACGTGAGTCCTGTCCTCAAGGTAAAGCCGTGAATAGCCTGCCGAAGCGGAAGCTTGGAACAGAGTCCTTGAAGCATTAGCTTTAGGTCTGTTTTCTTTTAAAGTTAGTAAGCTTTCAGGACACCGAGGACCTCGCGTGGGCACCCTATTCCCTGCAAGAACACCTAGTACCGGCAGGCTCCACTAGGCTGCTAAGAAACATCCAGGCCCAGAAACCTTTCCCAGTCACTCTGTGTATGCTGAGTGTAGGGCAACACACTGCATTCTTCCTTGGGAGAGCTGGATTTCCTCAGCACTCCAACAGCTCCAGGAAATCTGTTCTCTCACGTCCTACACGTCATGCAAATCTGCCCCATAGCCCTAGGCTGAGCGGCACTGAGAAACCAAAACTGCTTTGCATTCCTCGTACAGAGTCACACCTTAAGACCCCATACTTAGAGGAGAAAGTCGGCTTGCGTTCCTGCCTTAACCACAGCACAGTTTTTCCTCTTACACTGCAGGGTGTTAGAAGAAGTTAAGCCCCGATAGCGTACCTAGAGCGTTCTTTGGGAGAGGCAGTTGGCTACACGGAGAACTCCGTGCCAAGGAAAGGTTATTCAGGGAAGGGACCAGTGTGTAGCTAGAGGGTATATTTACTCAGTAGAAATCACAAGGAGGTAGGCTGCGTGTTCCCTGGAAACGGGGACCTGATGGCACAGGCCTTGCCTTCCCATTTTGAATGCTCCATTCATGCTGCCTTGAAACCACCTAAATAACAGTTTTAGGACGGTTCTCTAGTCACTGTAGGCAGGGCTCTGGGAAGGGCACGAGTGTTCTCTACATCAACAGGGTGCTTTCATAGCCTGGGTGGGAGCTCCTCCTGAGACGCTCTAGAGCTAAAAGGAAACTTGACGTGAGTCCTGTCCTCAAGGTAAAGCCTTGAATAGCCTGCCGAAGCGGAAGCTTGGAGCAGAGTCCTTGAAGCATTAGCTTTAGGTCTCTTTTCTTTTAAGGTTAGTAAGCTTTCAGGACACCGAGGACCTCGCGTGGGCACCCTATTCCCTGCAAGAACACCTAGTACCGGCAGGCTCCACTAGGCTGCTAAGAAACATCCAGGCCCGGAAACCTTTCCCAGTCACTCTGTGTATGCTGAGTGTAGGGCATCACACTGCACTCTTCCTTGGGAGAGCTGGATTTCCTCAGCACTCGAATAGCTCCAGGAAATCTGTTCTCTCAGGTCCTACATGTCAGGCAAATCTGCCTCATAGCCCTAGGCTGAGCGGCACTGACAAACCAAAACTGCTTTGCATTCCTCGTACAGAGTCATACCTTAAGACCCCATACTTAGAGGAGAAAGTCGGCTTGCGTTCCTGCCTTAACCACAGCACAGTCCTCCTCTTACACTGCAGGGTTTTAGAAGAAGCCAAGCCCCGAGAGCGTACCTAGAGCGTTCCTTGGGAGAGGCAGTTGGCTACACGGAGAACTCCGTGCCAAGGTAACGTTATTCACGGAAGGGACCAGTGTGTAGCTAGAGTGTATATTTACTTGGAGAAATCACAAGGAGGTAGGCTGCGTGTTCGCTGGAAACGGGGACCTGATGGCACAGGCCTTGCCTTCCCATTTTGAATGCTCCATTCATGCTGCCTTGAAACTACCTTAATAACAGTTTTAGGACGGTTCTCTAGTCACTGTACGCAGGGCTCTGGGAAGGGCACGAGTGTTCTCTACATCGACAGGGTGCTTTCATAGCCTGGGTGGGAGCTCCTCCTGAGACGCTCTAGAGCTAAAAGGAAACTTGACGTGAGTCCTGTCCTCAAGGTAAAGCCTTGAATAGCCTGCCGTAGCGGAAGCTTGGAGCAGAGTCCTTGAAGCATTAGCTTTAGGTCTCTTTTCTTTTAAGGTTAGTAAGCTTTCAGGACACTGAGGACCTCGCGTGAGCACCCTATTCCCTGCAAGAACACCTAGGACCGGCAGGCTCCACTAGGCTGCTAAGAAACATCCAGGCCCGGAAACCTTTCCCAGTCACTCTGTGTATGCTGAGTGTAGGGCAACACACTGCACTCTTCCTTGGGAGAGCTGAATTTCCTCAGCACTCCAACAGCTCCAGGAAATCTGTTCTCTCAGGTCCTACATGTCAGGCAAATCTGCCTCATAGCCCTAGGCTGAGCGGCACTGAGAAACCAAAACTGCTTTGCATTCCTCGTACAGAGTCATACCTTAAGACCCCATACTTAGAGGAGAAAGTCGGCTTGCGTTCCTGCCTTAACCAAAGCACAGTCCTCCTCTTACACTGCAGGGTTTTAGAAGAAGCTAAGCCCCGATAGCGTACCTAGAGCGTTCCTTGGGAGAGGCAGTTGGCTACATGGAGAACTCCGTGCTAAGGTAACGTTATTCAGGGAAGGGACCAGTGTAGCTAGAGTGTATATTTACTTGGAGAAATCACAAGGAGGTAGGCTGCGTGTTCGCTGGAAACGGGGACCTGATGGCACAGGCCTTGCTTTCCCATTTTCAATGCTCCATTCATGCTGCCTTGAAACTACCTAAAAAACAGTTTTAGGACGGTTCTCTAGTCACTGTAGGCAGGGCTCTGGGAAGGGAACGAGTGTTCTCTCCATCAACAGGGTGCTTTCATAGCCTGGGTGGGAGCTCCTCCTGAGACGCTCTAGAGCTAAAAGGAAACTTGACGTGAGTCCTTTCCTCTAGGTAAAGCCGTGAATAGCCTGCCGAAGCGGAAGCTTGGAACAGAGTCCTTGAAGCATTAGCTTTAGGTCTGTTTTCTTTTAAAGTTAGTAAGCTTTCAGGACACCGAGGACCTCGCGTGGGCACCCTATTCCCTGCAAGAACACCTAGTACCGGCAGGCTCCACTAGGCTGCTAAGAAACATCCAGGCCCAGAAACCTTTCCCAGTCACTCTGTGTATGCTGAGTGTAGGGCAACACACTGCATTCTTCCTTGGGAGAGCTGGATTTCCTCAGCACTCCAACAGCTCCAGGAAATCTGTTCTCTCACGTCCTACACGTCATGCAAATCTGCCTCATAGCCCTAGGCTGAGCGGCACTGAGAAACCAAAACTGCTTTGCATTCCTCGTACAGAGTCATACCTTAAGAGCCCATACTTAGAGGAGAAAGTCGGCTTGCGTTCCTGCCTTAACCACAGCACAGTTTTTCCTCTTACACTGCAGGGTGTTAGAAGAAGTTAAGCCCCGATAGCGTACCTAGAGCGTTCTTTGGGAGAGGCAGTTGGCTACACGGAGAACTCCGTGCCAAGGAAAGGTTATTCAGGGAAGGGACCAGTGTGTAGCTAGAGGGTATATTTACTCAGTAGAAATCACAAGGAGGTAGGCTGCGTGTTCCCTGGAAACGGGGACCTGATGGCACAGGCCTTGCCTTCCTATTTTGAATGCTCCATTCATGCTGCCTTGAAACCACCTAAATAACAGTTTTAGGACGGTTCTCTAGTCACTGTAGGCAGTGCTCTGGGAAGGGCACGAGTGTTCTCTACATCAACAGGGTGCTTTCATAGCCGGGGTGGGAGCTCCTCCTGAGACGCTCTAGAGCTAAAAGGAAACTTGACGTGAGTCCTGTCCTCAAGGTAAAGCCTTGAATAGCCTGCCGAAGCGGAAGCTTGGAGCAGAGTCCTTGAAGCATTAGCTTTAGGTCTCTTTTCTTTTAAGGTTAGTAAGCTTTCAGGACACCGAGGACCTCGCGTGGGCACCCTATTCCCTGCAAGAACACCTAGTACCGGCAGGCTCCACTAGGCTGCTAAGAAACATCCAGGCCCGGAAACCTTTCCCAGTCACTCTGTGTATGCTGAGTGTAGGGGATCACACTGCACTCTTCCTTGGGAGAGCTGGATTTCCTCAGCACTCGAATAGCTCCAGGAAATCTGTTCTCTCAGGTCCTACATGTCAGGCAAATCTGCCTCATAGCCCTAGGCTGAGCGGCACTGACAAACCAAAACTGCTTTGCATTCCTCGTACAGAGTCATACCTTAAGACCCCATACTTAGAGGAGAAAGTCGGCTTGCGTTCCTGCCTTAACCACAACACAGTCCTCCTCTTACACTGCAGGGTTTTAGAAGAAGCCAAGCCCCGAGAGCGTACCTAGAGCGTTCCTTGGGAGAGGCAGTTGGCTACACGGAGAACTCCGTGCCAAGGTAACGTTATTCAGGGAAGGGACCAGTGTGTAGCTAGAGTGTATATTTACTTGGAGAAATCACAAGGAGGTAGGCTGCGTGTTCGCTGGAAACGGGGACCTGATGGCACAGGCCTTGCCTTCCCATTTTGAATGCTCCATTCATGCTGCCTTGAAACTACCTTAATAACAGTTTTAGGACGGTTCTCTAGTCACTGTAGGCAGGGCTCTGGGAAGGGCACGAGTGTTCTCTACATCAACAGGGTGCTTTCATAGCCTGGGTGGGAGCTCCTCCTGAGACGCTCTAGAGCTAAAAGGAAACTTGACGTGAGTCCTTTCCTCTAGGTAAAGCCGTGAATAGCCTGCCGAAGCGGAAGCTTGGAACAGAGTCCTTGAAGCATTAGCTTTAGGTCTGTTTTCTTTTAAAGTTAGTAAGCTTTCAGGACACCGAGGACCTCGCGTGGGCACCCTATTCCCTGCAAGAACACCTAGTACCGGCAGGCTCCACTAGGCTGCTAAGAAACATCCAGGCCCAGAAACCTTTCCCAGTCACTCTGTGTATGCTGAGTGTAGGGCAACACACTGCATTCTTCCTTGGGAGAGCTGGATTTCCTCAGCACTCCAACAGCTCCAGGAAATCTGTTCTCTCACGTCCTACACGTCATGCAAATCTGCCTCATAGCCCTAGGCTGAGCGGCACTGAGAAACCAAAACTGCTTTGCATTCCTCGTACAGAGTCATACCTTAAGACCCCATACTTAGAGGAGAAAGTCGGCTTGCGTTCCTGCCTTAACCACAGCACAGTTTTTCCTCTTACACTGCAGGGTGTTAGAAGAAGTTAAGCCCCGATAGCGTACCTAGAGCGTTCTTTGGGAGAGGCAGTTGGCTACACGGAGAACTCCGTGCCAAGGAAAGGTTATTCAGGGAAGGGACCAGTGTGTAGCTAGAGGGTATATTTACTCAGTAGAAATCACAAGGAGGTAGGCTGCGTGTTCCCTGGAAACGGGGACCTGATGGCACAGGCCTTGCCTTCCCATTTTGAATGCTCCATTCATGCTGCCTTGAAACTACCTTTATAACAGTTTTAGGACGGTTCTCTAGTCACTGTAGGCAGGGCTCTGGGAAGGGCACGAGTGTTCTCTACATCAACAGGGTGCTTTCATAGCCTGGGTGGGAGCTCCTCCTGAGACGCTCTAGAGCTAAAAGGAAACTTGACGTGAGTCCTGTCCTCAAGGTAAAGCCTTGAATAGCCTGCCGAAGCGGAAGCTTGGAGCAGAGTCCTTGAAGCATTAGCTTTAGGTCTCTTTTCTTTTAAGGTTAGTAAGCTTTCAGGACACCGAGGACCTCGCGTGGGCACCCTATTCCCTGCAAGAACACCTAGTACCGGCAGGCTCCACTAGGCTGCTAAGAAACATCCAGGCCCGGAAACCTTTCCCAGTCACTCTGTGTATGCTGAGTGTAGGGCATCACACTGCACTCTTCCTTGGGAGAGCTGGATTTCCTCAGCACTCGAATAGCTCCAGGAAATCTGTTCTCTCAGGTCCTACATGTCAGGCAAATCTGCCTCATAGCCCTAGGCTGAGCGGCACTGACAAACCAAAACTGCTTTGCATTCCTCGTACAGAGTCATACCTTAAGAGCCCATACTTAGAGGAGAAAGTCGGCTTGCGTTCCTGCCTTAACCACAGCACAGTCCTCCTCTTACACTGCAGGGTTTTAGAAGAAGCCAAGCCCCGAGAGCGTACCTAGAGCGTTCCTTGGGAGAGGCAGTTGGCTACACGGAGAACTCCGTGCCAAGGTAACGTTATTCAGGGAAGGGACCAGTGTGTAGCTAGAGTGTATATTTACTTGGAGAAATCACAAGGAGGTAGGCTGCGTGTTCGCTGGAAACGGGGACCTGATGGCACAGGCCTTGCCTTCCCATTTTGAATGCTCCATTCATGCTGCCTTGAAACTACCTAAAAAACAGTTTTAGGACGGTTCTCTAGTCACTGTAGGCAGGGCTCTGGGAAGGGCACGAGTGTTCTCTACATCAACAGGGTGCTTTCATAGCCTGGGTGGGAGCTCCTCCTGAGACGCTCTAGAGCTAAAAGGAAACTTGACGTGAGTCCTTTCCTCTAGGTAAAGCCGTGAATAGCCTGCCGAAGCGGAAGCTTGGAACAGAGTCCTTGAAGCATTAGCTTTAGGTCTGTTTTCTTTTAAAGTTAGTAAGCTTTCAGGACACCGAGGACCTCGCGTGGGCACCCTATTCCCTGCAAGAACACCTAGTACCGGCAGGCTCCACTAGGCTGCTAAGAAACATCCAGGCCCAGAAACCTTTCCCAGTCACTCTGTGTATGCTGAGTGTAGGGCAACACACTGCATTCTTCCTTGGGAGAGCTGGATTTCCTCAGCACTCCAACAGCTCCAGGAAATCTGTTCTCTCACGTCCTACACGTCATGCAAATCTGCCTCATAGCCCTAGGCTGAGCGGCACTGAGAAACCAAAACTGCTTTGCATTCCTCGTACAGAGTCATACCTTAAGACCCCATACTTAGAGGAGAAAGTCGGCTTGCGTTCCTGCCTTAACCACAGCACAGTTTTTCCTCTTACACTGCAGGGTGTTAGAAGAAGTTAAGCCCCGATAGCGTACCTAGAGCGTTCTTTGGGAGAGGCAGTTGGCTACACGGAGAACTCCGTGCCAAGGAAAGGTTATTCAGGGAAGGGACCAGTGTGTAGCTAGAGGGTATATTTACTCAGTAGAAATCACAAGGAGGTAGGCTGCCTGTTCCCTGGAAACGGGGACCTGATGGCACAGGCCTTGCCTTCCCATTTTGAATGCTCCATTCATGCTGCCTTGAAACCACCTAAATAACAGTTTTAGGACGGTTCTCTAGTCACTGTAGGCAGGGCTCTGGGAAGGGCACGAGTGTTCTCTACATCAACAGGGTGCTTTCATAGCCTGGGTGGGAGCTCCTCCTGAGACGCTCTAGAGCTAAAAGGAAACTTGACGTGAGTCCTGTCCTCAAGGTAAAGCCTTGAATAGCCTGCCGAAGCGGAAGCTTGGAGCAGAGTCCTTGAAGCATTAGCTTTAGGTCTCTTTTCTTTTAAGGTTAGTAAGCTTTCAGGACACCGAGGACCTCGCGTGGGCACCCTATTCCCTGCAAGAACACCTAGTACCGGCAGGCTCCACTAGGCTGCTAAGAAACATCCAGGCCCGGAAACCTTTCCCAGTCACTCTGTGTATGCTGAGTGTAGGGCATCACACTGCACTCTTCCTTGGGAGAGCTGGATTTCCTCAGCACTCGAATAGCTCCAGGAAATCTGTTCTCTCAGGTCCTACATGTCAGGCAAATCTGCCTCATAGCCCTAGGCTGAGCGGCACTGACAAACCAAAACTGCTTTGCATTCCTCGTACAGAGTCATACCTTAAGACCCCATACTTAGAGGAGAAAGTTGGCTTGCGTTCCTGCCTTAACCACAGCACAGTCCTCCTCTTACACTGCAGGGTTTTAGAAGAAGCCAAGCCCCGAGAGCGTACCTAGAGCGTTCCTTGGGAGAGGCAGTTGGCTACACGGAGAACTCCGTGCCAAGGTAACGTTATTCAGGGAAGGGACCAGTGTGTAGCTAGAGTGTATATTTACTTGGAGAAATCACAAGGAGGTAGGCTGCGTGTTCGCTGGAAACGGGGACCTGATGGCACAGGCCTTGCCTTCCCATTTTGAATGCTCCATTCATGCTGCCTTGAAACTACCTTAATAACAGTTTTAGGACGGTTCTCTAGTCACTGTAGGCAGGGCTCTGGGAAGGGCACGAGTGTTCTCTACATCGACAGGGTGCTTTCATAGCCTGGGTGGGAGCTCCTCCTGAGACGCTCTAGAGCTAAAAGGAAACTTGACGTGAGTCCTGTCCTCAAGGTAAAGCCTTGAATAGCCTGCCGTAGCGGAAGCTTGGAGCAGAGTCCTTGAAGCATTAGCTTTAGGTCTCTTTTCTTTTAAGGTTAGTAAGCTTTCAGGACACCGAGGACCTCGCGTGGGCACCCTATTCCCTGCAAGAACACCTAGTACCGGCAGGCTCCACTAGGCTGCTAAGAAACATCCAGGCCCAGAAACCTTTCCCAGTCACTCTGTGTATGCTGAGTGTAGGGCAACACACTGCATTCTTCCTTGGGAGAGCTGGATTTCCTCAGCACTCCAACAGCTCCAGGAAATCTGTTCTCTCACGTCCTACACGTCATGCAAATCTGCCTCATAGCCCTAGGCTGAGCGGCACTGAGAAACCAAAACTGCTTTGCATTCCTCGTACAGAGTCATACCTTAAGAGCCCATACTTAGAGGAGAAAGTCGGCTTGCGTTCCTGCCTTAACCACAGCACAGTTTTTCCTCTTACACTGCAGGGTGTTAGAAGAAGTTAAGCCCCGATAGCGTACCTAGAGCGTTCTTTGGGAGAGGCAGTTGGCTACACGGAGAACTCCGTGCCAAGGAAAGGTTATTCAGGGAAGGGACCAGTGTGTAGCTAGAGGGTATATTTACTCAGTAGAAATCACAAGGAGGTAGGCTGCGTGTTCCCTGGAAACGGGGACCTGATGGCACAGGCCTTGCCTTCCTATTTTGAATGCTCCATTCATGCTGCCTTGAAACCACCTAAATAACAGTTTTAGGACGGTTCTCTAGTCACTGTAGGCAGGGCTCTGGGAAGGGCACGAGTGTTCTCTACATCAACAGGGTGCTTTCATAGCCTGGGTGGGAGCTCCTCCTGAGACGCTCTAGAGCTAAAAGGAAACTTGACGTGAGTCCTGTCCTCAAGGTAAAGCCTTGAATAGCCTGCCGAAGCGGAAGCTTGGAGCAGAGTCCTTGAAGCCTTAGCTTTAGGTCTCTTTTCTTTTAAGGTTAGTAAGCTTTCAGGACACTGAGGACCTCGCGTGGGCACCCTATTCCCTGCAAGAACACCTAGTACCGGCAGGCTCCACTAGGCTGCTAAGAAACATCCAGGCCCGGAAACCTTTCCCAGTCACTCTGTGTATGCTGAGTGTAGGGCATCACACTGCACTCTTCCTTGGGAGAGCTGGATTTCCTCAGCACTCGAATAGCTCCAGGAAATCTGTTCTCTCAGGTCCTACATGTCAGGCAAATCTGCCTCATAGCCCTAGGCTGAGCGGCACTGACAAACCAAAACTGCTTTGCATTCCTCGTACAGAGTCATACCTTAAGACCCCATACTTAGAGGAGAAAGTCGGCTTGCGTTCCTGCCTTAACCACAGCACAGTCCTCCTCTTACACTGCAGGGTTTTAGATGAAGCCAAGCCCCGAGAGCGTACCTAGAGCGTTCCTTGGGAGAGGCAGTTGGCTACACGGAGAACTCCGTGCCAAGGTAACGTTATTCAGGGAAGGGACCAGTGTGTAGCTAGAGTGTATATTTACTTGGAGAAATGACAAGGAGGTAGGCTGCGTGTTCGCTGGAAACGGGGACCTGATGGCACAGGCCTTGCCTTCCCATTTTGAATGCTCCATTCATGCTGCCTTGAAACTACCTTAATAACAGTTTTAGGACGGTTCTCTAGTCACTGTAGGCAGGGCTCTGGGAAGGGCACGAGTGTTCTCTACATCAACAGGGTGCTTTCATAGCCTGGGTGGGAGATCCTCCTGAGACGCTCTAGAGCTAAAAGGAAACTTGACGTGAGTCCTTTCCTCTAGGTAAAGCCGTGAATAGCCTGCCGAAGCGGAAGCTTGGAACAGAGTCCTTGAAGCATTAGCTTTAGGTCTGTTTTCTTTTAAAGTTAGTAAGCTTTCAGGACACCGAGGACCTCGCGTGGGCACCCTATTCCCTGCAAGAACACCTAGTACCGGCAGGCTCCACTAGGCTGCTAAGAAACATCCAGGCCCAGAAACCTTTCCCAGTCACTCTGTGTATGCTGAGTGTAGGGCAACACACTGCATTCTTCCTTGGGAGAGCTGGATTTCCTCAGCACTCCAACAGCTCCAGGAAATCTGTTCTCTCACGTCCTACACGTCATGCAAATCTGCCTCATAGCCCTAGGCTGAGCGGCACTGAGAAACCAAAACTGCTTTGCATTCCTCGTACAGAGTCACACCTTAAGACCCCATACTTAGAGGAGAAAGTCGGCTTGCGTTCCTGCCTTAACCACAGCACAGTTTTTCCTCTTACACTGCAGGGTGTTAGAAGAAGTTAAGCCCCGATAGCGTACCTAGAGCGTTCTTTGTTAGAGGCAGTTGGCTACACGGAGAACTCCGTGCCAAGGAAAGTTTATTCAGGGAAGGGACCAGTGTGTAGCTAGAGGGTATATTTACTCAGTAGAAATCACAAGGAGGTAGGCTGCGTGTTCCCTGGAAACGGGGACCTGATGGCACAGGCCTTGCCTTCCTATTTTGAATGCTCCATTCATGCTGCCTTGAAACCACCTAAATAACAGTTTTAGGACGGTTCTCTAGTCACTGTAGGCAGGGCTCTGGGAAGGGCACGAGTGTTCTCTACATCAACAGGGTGCTTTCATAGCCTGGGTGGGAGCTCCTCCTGAGACGCTCTAGAGCTAAAAGGAAACTTGACGTGAGTCCTGTCCTCAAGGTAAAGCCTTGAATAGCCTGCCGAAGCGGAAGCTTGGAGCAGAGTCCTTGAAGCCTTAGCTTTAGGTCTCTTTTCTTTTAAGGCTAGTAAGCTTTCAGGACACTGAGGACCTCGCGTGGGCACCCTATTCCCTGCAAGAACACCTAGTACCGGCAGGCTCCACTAGGCTGCTAAGAAACATCCAGGCCCGGAAACCTTTCCCAGTCACTCTGTGTATGCTGAGTGTAGGGCATCACACTGCACTCTTCCTTGGGAGAGCTGGATTTCCTCAGCACTCGAATAGCTCCAGGAAATCTGTTCTCTCAGGTCCTACATGTCAGGCAAATCTGCCTCATAGCCCTAGGCTGAGCGGCACTGACAAACCAAAACTGCTTTGCATTCCTCGTACAGAGTCATACCTTAAGACCCCATACTTAGAGGAGAAAGTCGGCTTGCGTTCCTGCCTTAACCACAGCACAGTCCTCCTCTTACACTGCAGGGTTTTAGAAGAAGCTAAGCCCCGATAGCGTACCTAGAGCGTTCCTTGGGAGAGGCAGTTGGCTACACGGAGAACTCCGTGCCAAGGTAACGTTATTCAGGGAAGGGACCAGTGTGTAGCTAGAGTGTATATTTACTTGGAGAAATCACAAGGAGGTAGGCTGCGTGTTCGCTGGAAACGGGGACCTGATGGCACAGGCCTTGCCTTCCCATTTTGAATGCTCCATTCATGCTGCCTTGAAACTACCTAAAAAACAGTTTTAGGACGGTTCTCTAGTCACTGTAGGCAGGGCTCTGGGAAGGGCACGAGTGTTCTCTACATCAACAGGGTGCTTTCATAGCCTGGGTGGGAGCTCCTCCTGAGACGCTCTAGAGCTAAAAGGAAACTTGACGTGAGTCCTTTCCTCTAGGTAAAGCCGTGAATAGCCTGCCGAAGCGGAAGCTTGGAACAGAGTCCTTGAAGCATTAGCTTTAGGTCTGTTTTCTTTTAAAGTTAGTAAGCTTTCAGGACACCGAGGACCTCGCGTGGGCACCCTATTCCCTGCAAGAACACCTAGTACCGGCAGGCTCCACTAGGCTGCTAAGAAACATCCAGGCCCAGAAACCTTTCCCAGTCACTCTGTGTATGCTGAGTGTAGGGCAACACACTGCATTCTTCCTTGGGAGAGCTGGATTTCCTCAGCACTCCAACAGCTCCAGGAAATCTGTTCTCCCAAGTCCTACACGTCATGCAAATCTGCCTCATAGCCCTAGGCTGAGCGGCACTGAGAAACCAAAACTGCTTTGCATTCCTCGTACAGAGTCATACCTTAAGAGCCCATACTTAGAGGAGAAAGTCGGCTTGCGTTCCTGCCTTAACCACAGCACAGTCCTCCTCTTACACTGCAGGGTTTTAGAAGAAGCTAAGCCCCGATAGCGTACCTAGAGCGTTCCTTGGGAGAGGCAGTTGGCTACACGGAGAACTCCGTGCCAAGGTAACGTTATTCAGGGAAGGGACCAGTGTGTAGCTAGAGTGTATATTTACTTGGAGAAATCACAAGGAGGTAGGCTGCGTGTTCGCTGGAAACGGGGACCTGATGGCACAGGCCTTGCCTTCCCATTTTGAATGCTCCATTCATGCTGCCTTGAAACTACCTAAAAAACAGTTTTAGGACGGTTCTCTAGTCACTGTAGGCAGTGCTCTGGGAAGGGCACGAGTGTTCTCTACATCAACAGGGTGCTTTCATAGCCTGGGTGGGAGCTCCTCCTGAGACGCTCTAGAGCTAAAAGGAAACTTGACGTGAGTCCTTTCCTCTAGGTAAAGCCGTGAATAGCCTGCCGAAGCGGAAGCTTGGAACAGAGTCCTTGAAGCATTAGCTTTAGGTCTGTTTTCTTTTAAAGTTAGTAAGCTTTCAGGACACCGAGGACCTCGCGTGGGCACCCTATTCCCTGCAAGAACACCTAGTACCGGCAGGCTCCACTAGGCTGCTAAGAAACATCCAGGCCCAGAAACCTTTCCCAGTCACTCTGTGTATGCTGAGTGTAGGGCAACACACTGCATTCTTCCTTGGGAGAGCTGGATTTCCTCAGCACTCCAACAGCTCCAGGAAATCTGTTCTCTCACGTCCTACACGTCATGCAAATCTGCCTCATAGCCCTAGGCTGAGCGGCACTGACAAACCAAAACTGCTTTGCATTCCTCCTACAGAGTCATACCTTAAGAGCCCATACTTAGAGGAGAAAGTCGGCTTGCGTTCCTGCCTTAACCACAGCACAGTTTTTCCTCTTACACTGCAGGGTGTTAGAAGAAGTTAAGCCCCGATAGCGTACCTAGAGCGTTCTTTGGGAGAGGCAGTTGGCTACACGGAGAACTCCGTGCCAAGGAAAGGTTATTCAGGGAAGGGACCAGTGTGTAGCTAGAGGGTATATTTACTCAGTAGAAATCACAAGGAGGTAGGCTGCGTGTTCCCAGGAAACGGGGACCTGATGGCACAGGCCTTGCCTTCCCATTTTGAATGCTCCATTCATGCTGCCTTGGAACCACCTAAATAACAGTTTTAGGACGGTTCTCTAGTCACTGTAGGCAGGGCTCTGGGAAGGGCACGAGTGTTCTCTACATCAACAGGGTGCTTTCATAGCCTGGGTGGGAGCTCCTCCTGAGACGCTCTAGAGCTAAAAGGAAACTTGACGTGAGTCCTGTCCTCAAGGTAAAGCCTTGAATAGCCTGCCGAAGTGGAAGCTTGGAGCAGAGTCCTTGAAGCATTAGCTTTAGGTCTCTTTTCTTTTAAGGTTAGTAAGCTTTCAGGACACCGAGGACCTCGCGTGGGCACCCTATTCCCTGCAAGAACACCTAGTACCGGCAGGCTCCACTAGGCTGCTAAGAAACATCCAGGCCCGGAAACCTTTCCCAGTCACTCTGTGTATGCTGAGTGTAGGGCATCACACTGCACTCTTCCTTGGGAGAGCTGGATTTCCTCAGCACTCGAATAGCTCCAGGAAATCTGTTCTCTCAGGTCCTACATGTCAGGCAAATCTGCCTCATAGCCCTAGGCTGAGCGGCACTGACAAACCAAAACTGCTTTGCATTCCTCGTACAGAGTCATACCTTAAGACCCCATACTTAGAGGAGAAAGTCGGCTTGCGTTCCTGCCTTAACCACAGCACAGTCCTCCTCTTACACTGCAGGGTTTTAGAAGAAGCCAAGCCCCGAGAGCGTACCTAGAGCGTTCCTTGGGAGAGGCAGTTGGCTACACGGAGAACTCCGTGCCAAGGTAACGTTATTCAGGGAAGGGACCAGTGTGTAGCTAGAGTGTATATTTACTTGGAGAAATCACAAGGAGGTAGGCTGCGTGTTCGCTGGAAACGGGGACCTGATGGCACAGGCCTTGCCTTCCCATTTTGAATGCTCCATTCATGCTGCCTTGAAACTACCTTAATAACAGTTTTAGGACGGTTCTCTAGTCACTGTAGGCAGGGCTCTGGGAAGGGCACGAGTGTTCTCTACATCGACAGGGTGCTTTCATAGCCTGGGTGGGAGCTCCTCCTGAGACACTCTAGAGCTAAAAGGAAACTTGACGTGAGTCCTGTCCTCAAGGTAAAGCCGTGAATAGCCTGCCGTAGCGGAAGCTTGGAGCAGAGTCCTTGAAGCATTAGCTTTAGGTCTCTTTTCTTTTAAGGTTAGTAAGCTTTCAGGACACCGAGGACCTCGCGTGGGCACCCTATTCCCTGCAAGAACACCTAGTACCGGCAGGCTCCACTAGGCTGCTAAGAAGCATCCAGGCCCAGAAACCTTTCCCAGTCACTCTGTGTATGCTGAGTGTAGGGCAACACACTGCATTCTTCCTTGGGAGAGCTGGATTTCCTCAGCACTCCAACAGCTCCAGGAAATCTGTTCTCTCACGTCCTACACGTCATGCAAATCTGCCTCATAGCCCTAGGCTGAGCGGCACTGAGAAACCAAAACTGCTTTGCATTCCTCGTACAGAGTCATACCTTAAGAGCCCATACTTAGAGGAGAAAGTCGGCTTGCGTTCCTGCCTTAACCACAGCACAGTTTTTCCTCTTACACTGCAGGGTGTTAGAAGAAGTTAAGCCCCGATAGCGTACCTAGAGCGTTCTTTGGGAGAGGCAGTTGGCTACACGGAGAACTCCGTGCCAAGGAAAGGTTATTCAGGGAAGGGACCAGTGTGTAGCTAGAGGGTATATTTACTCAGTAGAAATCACAAGGAGGTAGGCTGCGTGTTCCCTGGAAACGGGGACCTGATGGCACAGGCCTTGCCTTCCTATTTTGAATGCTCCATTCATGCTGCCTTGAAACCACCTAAATAACAGTTTTAGGACGGTTCTCTAGTCACTGTAGGCAGGGCTCTGGGAAGGGCACGAGTGTTCTCTACATCAACAGGGTGCTTTCATAGCCTGGGTGGGAGCTCCTCCTGAGACGCTCTAGAGCTAAAAGGAAACTTGACGTGAGTCCTGTCCTCAAGGTAAAGCCTTGAATAGCCTGCCGAAGCGGAAGCTTGGAGCAGAGTCCTTGAAGCATTAGCTTTAGGTCTCTTTTCTTTTAAGGTTAGTAAGCTTTCAGGACACCGAGGACCTCGCGTGGGCACCCTATTCCCTGCAAGAACACCTAGTACCGGCAGGCTCCACTAGGCTGCTAAGAAACATCCAGGCCCGGAAACCTTTCCCAGTCACTCTGTGTATGCTGAGTGTAGGGCATCACACTGCACTCTTCCTTGGGAGAGCTGGATTTCCTCAGCACTCGAATAGCTCCAGGAAATCTGTTCTCTCAGGTCCTACATGTCAGGCAAATCTGCCTCATAGCCCTAGGCTGAGCGGCACTGACAAACCAAAACTGCTTTGCATTCCTCGTACAGAGTCATACCTTAAGACCCCATACTTAGAGGAGAAAGTCGGCTTGCGTTCCTGCCTTAACCACAGCACAGTCCTCCTCTTACACTGCAGGGTTTTAGATGAAGCCAAGCCCCGAGAGCGTACCTAGAGCGTTCCTTGGGAGAGGCAGTTGGCTACACGGAGAACTCCGTGCCAAGGTAACGTTATTCAGGGAAGGGACCAGTGTGTAGCTAGAGTGTATATTTACTTGGAGAAATCACAAGGAGGTAGGCTGCGTGTTCGCTGGAAACGGGGACCTGATGGCACAGGCCTTGCCTTCCCATTTTGAATGCTCCATTCATGCTGCCTTGAAACTACCTTAATAACAGTTTTAGGACGGTTCTCTAGTCACTGTAGGCAGGGCTCTGGGAAGGGCACGAGTGTTCTCTACATCAACAGGGTGCTTTCATAGCCTGGGTGGGAGATCCTCCTGAGACGCTCTAGAGCTAAAAGGAAACTTGACGTGAGTCCTTTCCTCTAGGTAAAGCCGTGAATAGCCTGCCGAAGCGGAAGCTTGGAACAGAGTCCTTGAAGCATTAGCTTTAGGTCTGTTTTCTTTTAAAGTTAGTAAGCTTTCAGGACACCGAGGACCTCGCGTGGGCACCCTATTCCCTGCAAGAACACCTAGTACCGGCAGGCTCCACTAGGCTGCTAAGAAACATCCAGGCCCAGAAACCTTTCCCAGTCACTCTGTGTATGCTGAGTGTAGGGCAACACACTGCATTCTTCCTTGGGAGAGCTGGATTTCCTCAGCACTCCAACAGCTCCAGGAAATCTGTTCTCTCACGTCCTACACGTCATGCAAATCTGCCTCATAGCCCTAGGCTGAGCGGCACTGAGAAACCAAAACTGCTTTGCATTCCTCGTACAGAGTCACACCTTAAGACCCCATACTTAGAGGAGAAAGTCGGCTTGCGTTCCTGCCTTAACCACAGCACAGTTTTTCCTCTTACACTGCAGGGTGTTAGAAGAAGTTAAGCCCCGATAGCGTACCTAGAGCGTTCTTTGGGAGAGGCAGTTGGCTACACGGAGAACTCCTTGCCAAGGAAAGTTTATTCAGGGAAGGGACCAGTGTGTAGCTAGAGGGTATATTTACTCAGTAGAAATCACAAGGAGGTAGGCTGCGTGTTCCCTGGAAACGGGGACCTGATGGCACAGGCCTTGCCTTCCTATTTTGAATGCTCCATTCATGCTGCCTTGAAACCACCTAAATAACAGTTTTAGGACGGTTCTCTAGTCACTGTAGGCAGGGCTCTGGGAAGGGCACGAGTGTTCTCTACATCAACAGGGTGCTTTCATAGCCTGGGTGGGAGCTCCTCCTGAGACGCTCTAGAGCTAAAAGGAAACTTGACGTGAGTCCTGTCCTCAAGGTAAAGCCTTGAATAGCCTGCCGAAGCGGAAGCTTGGAGCAGAGTCCTTGAAGCCTTAGCTTTAGGTCTCTTTTCTTTTAAGGCTAGTAAGCTTTCAGGACACTGAGGACCTCGCGTGGGCACCCTATTCCCTGCAAGAACACCTAGTACCGGCAGGCTCCACTAGGCTGCTAAGAAACATCCAGGCCCGGAAACCTTTCCCAGTCACTCTGTGTATGCTGAGTGTAGGGCATCACACTGCACTCTTCCTTGGGAGAGCTGGATTTCCTCAGCACTCGAATAGCTCCAGGAAATCTGTTCTCTCAGGTCCTACATGTCAGGCAAATCTGCCTCATAGCCCTAGGCTGAGCGGCACTGACAAACCAAAACTGCTTTGCATTCCTCGTACAGAGTCATACCTTAAGACCCCATACTTAGAGGAGAAAGTCGGCTTGCGTTCCTGCCTTAACCACAGCACAGTCCTCCTCTTACACTGCAGGGTTTTAGTAGAAGCTAAGCCCCGATAGCGTACCTAGAGCGTTCCTTGGGAGAGGCAGTTGGCTACACGGAGAACTCCGTGCCAAGGTAACGTTATTCAGGGAAGGGACCAGTGTGTAGCTAGAGTGTATATTTACTTGGAGAAATCACAAGGAGGTAGGCTGCGTGTTCGCTGGAAACGGGGACCTGATGGCACAGGCCTTGCCTTCCCATTTTGAATGCTCCATTCATGCTGCCTTGAAACTACCTAAAAAACAGTTTTAGGACGGTTCTCTAGTCACTGTAGGCAGGGCTCTGGGAAGGACACGAGTGTTCTCTACATCAACAGGGTGCTTTCATAGCCTGGGTGGGAGCTCCTCCTGAGACGCTCTAGAGCTAAAAGGAAACTTGACGTGAGTCCTTTCCTCTAGGTAAAGCCGTGAATAGCCTGCCGAAGCGGAAGCTTGGAACAGAGTCCTTGAAGCATTAGCTTTAGGTCTGTTTTCTTTTAAAGTTAGTAAGCTTTCAGGACACCGAGGATCTCGCGTGGGCACCCTATTCCCTGCAAGAACACCTAGTACCGGCAGGGTCCACTAGGCTGCTAAGAAACATCCAGGCCCAGAAACCTTTCCCAGTCACTCTGTGTATGCTGAGTGTAGGGCAACACACTGCATTCTTCCTTGGGAGAGCTGGATTTCCTCAGCACTCCAACAGCTCCAGGAAATCTGTTCTCCCACGTCCTACACGTCATGCAAATCTGCCTCATAGCCCTAGGCTGAGCGGCACTGAGAAACCAAAACTGCTTTGCATTCCTCGTACAGAGTCATACCTTAAGACCCCATACTTAGAGGAGAAAGTCGGCTTGCGTTCCTGCCTTAACCACAGCACAGTCCTCCTCTTACACTGCAGGGTTTTAGAAGAAGCTAAGCCCCGATAGCGTACCTAGAGCGTTCCTTGGGAGAGGCAGTTGGCTACACGGAGAACTCCGTGCCAAGGTAACGTTATTCAGGGAAGGGACCAGTGTGTAGCTAGAGTGTATATTTACTTGGAGAAATCACAAGGAGGTAGGCTGCGTGTTCGCTGGAAACGGGGACCTGATGGCACAGGCCTTGCCTTCCCATTTTGAATGCTCCATTCATGCTGCCTTGAAACTACCTAAAAAACAGTTTTAGGACGGTTCTCTAGTCACTGTAGGCAGGGCTCTGGGAAGGGCACGAGTGTTCTCTACATCAACAGGGTGCTTTCATAGCCTGGGTGGGAGCTCCTCCTGAGACGCTCTAGAGCTAAAAGGAAACTTGACGTGAGTCCTTTCCTCTAGGTAAAGCCGTGAATAGCCTGCCGAAGCGGAAGCTTGGAACAGAGTCCTTGAAGCATTAGCTTTAGGTCTGTTTTCTTTTAAAGTTAGTAAGCTTTCAGGACACCGAGGACCTCGCGTGGGCACCCTATTCCCTGCAAGAACACCTATTACCGGCAGGCTCCACTAGGCTGCTAAGAAACATCCAGGCCCAGAAACCTTTCCCAGTCACTCTGTGTATGCTGAGTGTAGGGCAACACACTGCATTCTTCCTTGGGAGAGCTGGATTTCCTCAGCACTCCAACAGCTCCAGGAAATCTGTTCTCCCAAGTCCTACACCTCATGCAAATCTGCCTCATAGCCCTAGGCTGAGCGGCACTGAGAAACCAAAACTGCTTTGCATTCCTCGTACAGAGTCATACCTTAAGAGCCCATACTTAGAGGAGAAAGTCGGCTTGCGTTCCTGCCTTAACCACAGCACAGTCCTCCTCTTACACTGCAGGGTTTTAGAAGAAGCTAAGCCCCGATAGCGTACCTAGAGCGTTCCTTGGGAGAGGCAGTTGGCTACACGGAGAACTCCGTGCCAAGGTAACGTTATTCAGGGAAGGGACCAGTGTGTAGCTAGAGTGTATATTTACTTGGAGAAATCACAAGGAGGTAGGCTGCGTGTTCGCTGGAAACGGGGACCTGATGGCACAGGCCTTGCCTTCCCATTTTGAATGCTCCATTCATGCTGCCTTGAAACTACCTAAAAAACAGTTTTAGGACGGTTCTCTAGTCACTGTAGGCAGGGCTCTGGGAAGGGCACGAGTGTTCTCTACATCAACAGGGTGCTTTCATAGCCTGGGTGGGAGCTCCTCCTGAGACGCTCTAGAGCTAAAAGGAAACTTGACGTGAGTCCTTTCCTCTAGGTAAAGCCGTGAATAGCCTGCCGAAGCGGAAGCTTGGAACAGAGTCCTTGAAGCATTAGCTTTAGGTCTGTTTTCTTTTAAAGTTAGTAAGCTTTCAGGACACCGAGGACCTCGCGTGGGCACCCTATTCCCTGCAAGAACACCTAGTACCGGCAGGCTCCACTAGGCTGCTAAGAAACATCCAGGCCCAGAAACCTTTCCCAGTCACTCTGTGTATGCTGAGTGTAGGGCAACACACTGCATTCTTCCTTGGGAGAGCTGGATTTCCTCAGCACTCCAACAGCTCCAGGAAATCTGTTCTCTCACGTCCTACACGTCATGCAAATCTGCCTCATAGCCCTAGGCTGAGCGGCACTGAGAAACCAAAACTGCTTTGCATTCCTCGTACAGAGTCATACCTTAAGAGCCCATACTTAGAGGAGAAAGTCGGCTTGCGTTCCTGCCTTAACCACAGCACAGTTTTTCCTCTTACACTGCAGGGTGTTAGAAGAAGTTAAGCCCCGATAGCGTACCTAGAGCGTTCTTTGGGAGAGGCAGTTGGCTACACGGAGAACTCCGTGCCAAGGAAAGGTTATTCAGGGAAGGGACCAGTGTGTAGCTAGAGGGTATATTTACTCAGTAGAAATCACAAGGAGGTAGGCTGCGTGTTCCCAGGAAACGGGGACCTGATGGCACAGGCCTTGCCTTCCCATTTTGAATGCTCCATTCATGCTGCCTTGGAACCACCTAAAAAACAGTTTTAGGACGGTTCTCTAGTCACTGTAGGCAGGGCTCTGGGAAGGGCACGAGTGTTCTCTACATCAACAGGGTGCTTTCATAGCCTGGGTGGGAGCTCCTCCTGAGACGCTCTAGAGCTAAAAGGAAACTTGACGTGAGTCCTGTCCTCAAGGTAAAGCCTTGAATAGCCTGCCGAAGCGGAAGCTTGGAGCAGAGTCCTTGAAGCATTAGCTTTAGGTCTCTTTTCTTTTAAGGTTAGTAAGCTTTCAGGACACCGAGGACCTCGCGTGGGCACCCTATTCCCTGCAAGAACACCTAGTACCGGCAGGCTCCACTAGGCTGCTAAGAAACATCCAGGCCCGGAAACCTTTCCCAGTCACTCTGTGTATGCTGAGTGTAGGGCATCACACTGCACTCTTCCTTGGGAGAGCTGGATTTCCTCAGCACTCGAATAGCTCCAGGAAATCTGTTCTCTCAGGTCCTACATGTCAGGCAAATCTGCCTCATAGCCCTAGGCTGAGCGGCACTGACAAACCAAAACTGCTTTGCATTCCTCGTACAGAGTCATACCTTAAGACCCCATACTTAGAGGAGAAAGTCGGCTTGCGTTCCTGCCTTAACCACAGCACAGTCCTCCTCTTACACTGCAGGGTTTTAGAAGAAGCCAAGCCCCGAGAGCGTACCTAGAGCGTTCCTTGGGAGAGGCAGTTGGCTACACGGAGAACTCCGTGCCAAGGTAACGTTATTCAGGGAAGGGACCAGTGTGTAGCTAGAGTGTATATTTACTTGGAGAAATCACAAGGAGGTAGGCTGCGTGTTCGCTGGAAACAGGGACCTGATGGCACAGGCCTTGCCTTCCCATTTTGAATGCTCCATTCATGCTGCCTTGAAACTACCTTAATAACAGTTTTAGGACGGTTCTCTAGTCACTGTAGGCAGGGCTCTGGGAAGGGCACGAGTGTTCTCTACATCGACAGGGTGCTTTCATAGCCTGGGTGGGAGCTCCTCCTGAGACACTCTAGAGCTAAAAGGAAACTTGACGTGAGTCCTGTCCTCAAGGTAAAGCCTTGAATAGCCTGCCGTAGCGGAAGCTTGGAGCAGAGTCCTTGAAGCATTAGCTTTAGGTCTCTTTTCTTTTAAGGTTAGTAAGCTTTCAGGACACCGAGGACCTCGCGTGGGCACCCTATTCCCTGCAAGAACACCTAGTACCGGCAGGCTCCACTAGGCTGCTAAGAAGCATCCAGGCCCAGAAACCTTTCCCAGTCACTCTGTGTATGCTGAGTGTAGGGCAACACACTGCATTCTTCCTTGGGAGAGCTGGATTTCCTCAGCACTCCAACAGCTCCAGGAAATCTGTTCTCTCACGTCCTACACGTCATGCAAATCTGCCTCATAGCCCTAGGCTGAGCGGCACTGAGAAACCAAAACTGCTTTGCATTCCTCGTACAGAGTCATACCTTAAGAGCCCATACTTAGAGGAGAAAGTCGGCTTGCGTTCCTGCCTTAACCACAGCACAGTTTTTCCTCTTACACTGCAGGGTGTTAGAAGAAGTTAAGCCCCGATAGCGTACCTAGAGCGTTCTTTGGGAGAGGCAGTTGGCTACACGGAGAACTCCGTGCCAAGGAAAGGTTATTCAGGGAAGGGACCAGTGTGTAGCTAGAGGGTATATTTACTCAGTAGAAATCACAAGGAGGTAGGCTGCGTGTTCCCTGGAAACGGGGACCTGATGGCACAGGCCTTGCCTTCCTATTTTGAATGCTCCATTCATGCTGCCTTGAAACCACCTAAATAACAGTTTTAGGACGGTTCTCTAGTCACTGTAGGCAGGGCTCTGGGAAGGGCACGAGTGTTCTCTACATCAACAGGGTGCTTTCATAGCCTGGGTGGGAGCTCCTCCTGAGACGCTCTAGAGCTAAAAGGAAACTTGACGTGAGTCCTGTCCTCAAGGTAAAGCCTTGAATAGCCTGCCGAAGCGGAAGCTTGGAGCAGAGTCCTTGAAGCATTAGCTTTAGGTCTCTTTTCTTTTAAGGTTAGTAAGCTTTCAGGACACCGAGGACCTCGCGTGGGCACCCTATTCCCTGCAAGAACACCTAGTACCGGCAGGCTCCACTAGGCTGCTAAGAAACATCCAGGCCCGGAAACCTTTCCCAGTCACTCTGTGTATGCTGAGTGTAGGGCATCACACTGCACTCTTCCTTGGGAGAGCTGGATTTCCTCAGCACTCGAATAGCTCCAGGAAATCTGTTCTCTCAGGTCCTACATGTCAGGCAAATCTGCCTCATAGCCCTAGGCTGAGCGGCACTGACAAACCAAAACTGCTTTGCATTCCTCGTACAGAGTCATACCTTAAGACCCCATACTTAGAGGAGAAAGTCGGCTTGCGTTCCTGCCTTAACCACAGCACAGTCCTCCTCTTACACTGCAGGGTTTTAGATGAAGCCAAGCCCCGAGAGCGTACCTAGAGCGTTCCTTGGGAGAGGCAGTTGGCTACACGGAGAACTCCGTGCCAAGGTAACGTTATTCAGGGAAGGGACCAGTGTGTAGCTAGAGTGTATATTTACTTGGAGAAATCACAAGGAGGTAGGCTGCGTGTTCGCTGGAAACGGGGACCTGATGGCACAGGCCTTGCCTTCCCATTTTGAATGCTCCATTCATGCTGCCTTGAAACTACCTTAATAACAGTTTTAGGACGGTTCTCTAGTCACTGTAGGCAGGGCTCTGGGAAGGGCACGAGTGTTCTCTACATCAACAGGGTGCTTTCATAGCCTGGGTGGGAGATCCTCCTGAGACGCTCTAGAGCTAAAAGGAAACTTGACGTGAGTCCTTTCCTCTAGGTAAAGCCGTGAATAGCCTGCCGAAGCGGAAGCTTGGAACAGAGTCCTTGAAGCATTAGCTTTAGGTCTGTTTTCTTTTAAAGTTAGTAAGCTTTCAGGACACCGAGGACCTCGCGTGGGCACCCTATTCCCTGCAAGAACACCTAGTACCGGCAGGCTCCACTAGGCTGCTAAGAAACATCCAGGCCCAGAAACCTTTCCCAGTCACTCTGTGTATGCTGAGTGTAGGGCAACACACTGCATTCTTCCTTGGGAGAGCTGGATTTCCTCAGCACTCCAACAGCTCCAGGAAATCTGTTCTCTCACGTCCTACACGTCATGCAAATCTGCCTCATAGCCCTAGGCTGAGCGGCACTGAGAAACCAAAACTGCTTTGCATTCCTCGTACAGAGTCACACCTTAAGACCCCATACTTAGAGGAGAAAGTCGGCTTGCGTTCCTGCCTTAACCACAGCACAGTTTTTCCTCTTACACTGCAGGGTGTTAGAAGAAGTTAAGCCCCGATAGCGTACCTAGAGCGTTCTTTGGGAGAGGCAGTTGGCTACACGGAGAACTCCGTGCCAAGGAAAGTTTATTCAGGGAAGGGACCAGTGTGTAGCTAGAGGGTATATTTACTCAGTAGAAATCACAAGGAGGTAGGCTGCGTGTTCCCTGGAAACGGGGACCTGATGGCACAGGCCTTGCCTTCCTATTTTGAATGCTCCATTCATGCTGCCTTGAAACCACCTAAATAACAGTTTTAGGACGGTTCTCTAGTCACTGTAGGCAGGGCTCTGGGAAGGGCACGAGTGTTCTCTACATCAACAGGGTGCTTTCATAGCCTGGGTGGGAGCTCCTCCTGAGACGCTCTAGAGCTAAAAGGAAACTTGACGTGAGTCCTGTCCTCAAGGTAAAGCCTTGAATAGCCTGCCGAAGCGGAAGCTTGGAGCAGAGTCCTTGAAGCCTTAGCTTTAGGTCTCTTTTCTTTTAAGGCTAGTAAGCTTTCAGGACACTGAGGACCTCGCGTGGGCACCCTATTCCCTGCAAGAAAACCTAGTACCGGCAGGCTCCACTAGGCTGCTAAGAAACATCCAGGCCCGGAAACCTTTCCCAGTCACTCTGTGTATGCTGAGTGTAGGGCATCACACTGCACTCTTCCTTGGGAGAGCTGGATTTCCTCAGCACTCGAATAGCTCCAGGAAATCTGTTCTCTCAGGTCCTACATGTCAGGCAAATCTGCCTCATAGCCCTAGGCTGAGCGGCACTGACAAACCAAAACTGCTTTGCATTCCTCGTACAGAGTCATACCTTAAGACCCCATACTTAGAGGAGAAAGTCGGCTTGCGTTCCTGCCTTAACCACAGCACAGTCCTCCTCTTACACTGCAGGGTTTTAGAAGAAGCTAAGCCCCGATAGCGTACCTAGAGCGTTCCTTGGGAGAGGCAGTTGGCTACACGGAGAACTCCGTGCCAAGGTAACGTTATTCAGGGAAGGGACCAGTGTGTAGCTAGAGTGTATATTTACTTGGAGAAATCACAAGGAGGTAGGCTGCGTGTTCGCTGGAAACGGGGACCTGATGGCACAGGCCTTGCCTTCCCATTTTGAATGCTCCATTCATGCTGCCTTGAAACTACCTAAAAAACAGTTTTAGGACGGTTCTCTAGTCACTGTAGGCAGTGCTCTGGGAAGGGCACGAGTGTTCTCTACATCAACAGGGTGCTTTCATAGCCTGGGTGGGAGCTCCTCCTGAGACGCTCTAGAGCTAAAAGGAAACTTGACGTGAGTCCTTTCCTCTAGGTAAAGCCGTGAATAGCCTGCCGAAGCGGAAGCTTGGAACAGAGTCCTTGAAGCATTAGCTTTAGGTCTGTTTTCTTTTAAAGTTAGTAAGCTTTCAGGACACCGAGGACCTCGCGTGGGCACCCTATTCCCTGCAAGAACACCTAGTACCGGCAGGCTCCACTAGGCTGCTAAGAAACATCCAGGCCCAGAAACCTTTCCCAGTCACTCTGTGTATGCTGAGTGTAGGGCAACACACTGCATTCTTCCTTGGGAGAGCTGGATTTCCTCAGCACTCCAACAGCTCCAGGAAATCTGTTCTCTCACGTCCTACACGTCATGCAAATCTGCCTCATAGCCCTAGGCTGAGCGGCACTGACAAACCAAAACTGCTTTGCATTCCTCCTACAGAGTCATACCTTAAGAGCCCATACTTAGAGGAGAAAGTCGGCTTGCGTTCCTGCCTTAACCACAGCACAGTTTTTCCTCTTACACTGCAGGGTGTTAGAAGAAGTTAAGCCCCGATAGCGTACCTAGAGCGTTCTTTGGGAGAGGCAGTTGGCTACACGGAGAACTCCGTGCCAAGGAAAGGTTATTCAGGGAAGGGACCAGTGTGTAGCTAGAGGGTATATTTACTCAGTAGAAATCACAAGGAGGTAGGCTGCGTGTTCCCAGGAAACGGGGACCTGATGGCACAGGCCTTGCCTTCCCATTTTGAATGCTCCATTCATGCTGCCTTGGAACCACCTAAATAACAGTTTTAGGACGGTTCTCTAGTCACTGTAGGCAGGGCTCTGGGAAGGGCACGAGTGTTCTCTACATCAACAGGGTGCTTTCATAGCCTGGGTGGGAGCTCCTCCTGAGACGCTCTAGAGCTAAAAGGAAACTTGACGTGAGTCCTGTCCTCAAGGTAAAGCCTTGAATAGCCTGCCGAAGTGGAAGCTTGGAGCAGAGTCCTTGAAGCATTAGCTTTAGGTCTCTTTTCTTTTAAGGTTAGTAAGCTTTCAGGACACCGAGGACCTCGCGTGGGCACCCTATTCCCTGCAAGAACACCTAGTACCGGCAGGCTCCACTAGGCTGCTAAGAAACATCCAGGCCCGGAAACCTTTCCCAGTCACTCTGTGTATGCTGAGTGTAGGGCATCACACTGCACTCTTCCTTGGGAGAGCTGGATTTCCTCAGCACTCGAATAGCTCCAGGAAATCTGTTCTCTCAGGTCCTACATGTCAGGCAAATCTGCCTCATAGCCCTAGGCTGAGCGGCACTGACAAACCAAAACTGCTTTGCATTCCTCGTACAGAGTCATACCTTAAGACCCCATACTTAGAGGAGAAAGTCGGCTTGCGTTCCTGCCTTAACCACAGCACAGTCCTCCTCTTACACTGCAGGGTTTTAGAAGAAGCCAAGCCCCGAGAGCGTACCTAGAGCGTTCCTTGGGAGAGGCAGTTGGCTACACGGAGAACTCCGTGCCAAGGTAACGTTATTCAGGGAAGGGACCAGTGTGTAGCTAGAGTGTATATTTACTTGGAGAAATCACAAGGAGGTAGGCTGCGTGTTCGCTGGAAACGGGGACCTGATGGCACAGGCCTTGCCTTCCCATTTTGAATGCTCCATTCATGCTGCCTTGAAACTACCTTAATAACAGTTTTAGGACGGTTCTCTAGTCACTGTAGGCAGGGCTCTGGGAAGGGCACGAGTGTTCTCTACATCGACAGGGTGCTTTCATAGCCTGGGTGGGAGCTCCTCCTGAGACACTCTAGAGCTAAAAGGAAACTTGACGTGAGTCCTGTCCTCAAGGTAAAGCCGTGAATAGCCTGCCGTAGCGGAAGCTTGGAGCAGAGTCCTTGAAGCATTAGCTTTAGGTCTCTTTTCTTTTAAGGTTAGTAAGCTTTCAGGACACCGAGGACCTCGCGTGGGCACCCTATTCCCTGCAAGAACACCTAGTACCGGCAGGCTCCACTAGGCTGCTAAGAAGCATCCAGGCCCAGAAACCTTTCCCAGTCACTCTGTGTATGCTGAGTGTAGGGCAACACACTGCATTCTTCCTTGGGAGAGCTGGATTTCCTCAGCACTCCAACAGCTCCAGGAAATCTGTTCTCTCACGTCCTACACGTCATGCAAATCTGCCTCATAGCCCTAGGCTGAGCGGCACTGAGAAACCAAAACTGCTTTGCATTCCTCGTACAGAGTCATACCTTAAGAGCCCATACTTAGAGGAGAAAGTCGGCTTGCGTTCCTGCCTTAACCACAGCACAGTTTTTCCTCTTACACTGCAGGGTGTTAGAAGAAGTTAAGCCCCGATAGCGTACCTAGAGCGTTCTTTGGGAGAGGCAGTTGGCTACACGGAGAACTCCGTGCCAAGGAAAGGTTATTCAGGGAAGGGACCAGTGTGTAGCTAGAGGGTATATTTACTCAGTAGAAATCACAAGGAGGTAGGCTGCGTGTTCCCTGGAAACGGGGACCTGATGGCACAGGCCTTGCCTTCCTATTTTGAATGCTCCATTCATGCTGCCTTGAAACCACCTAAATAACAGTTTTAGGACGGTTCTCTAGTCACTGTAGGCAGGGCTCTGGGAAGGGCACGAGTGTTCTCTACATCAACAGGGTGCTTTCATAGCCTGGGTGGGAGCTCCTCCTGAGACGCTCTAGAGCTAAAAGGAAACTTGACGTGAGTCCTGTCCTCAAGGTAAAGCCTTGAATAGCCTGCCGAAGCGGAAGCTTGGAGCAGAGTCCTTGAAGCATTAGCTTTAGGTCTCTTTTCTTTTAAGGTTAGTAAGCTTTCAGGACACCGAGGACCTCGCGTGGGCACCCTATTCCCTGCAAGAACACCTAGTACCGGCAGGCTCCACTAGGCTGCTAAGAAACATCCAGGCCCGGAAACCTTTCCCAGTCACTCTGTGTATGCTGAGTGTAGGGCATCACACTGCACTCTTCCTTGGGAGAGCTGGATTTCCTCAGCACTCGAATAGCTCCAGGAAATCTGTTCTCTCAGGTCCTACATGTCAGGCAAATCTGCCTCATAGCCCTAGGCTGAGCGGCACTGACAAACCAAAACTGCTTTGCATTCCTCGTACAGAGTCATACCTTAAGACCCCATACTTAGAGGAGAAAGTCGGCTTGCGTTCCTGCCTTAACCACAGCACAGTCCTCCTCTTACACTGCAGGGTTTTAGATGAAGCCAAGCCCCGAGAGCGTACCTAGAGCGTTCCTTGGGAGAGGCAGTTGGCTACACGGAGAACTCCGTGCCAAGGTAACGTTATTCAGGGAAGGGACCAGTGTGTAGCTAGAGTGTATATTTACTTGGAGAAATCACAAGGAGGTAGGCTGCGTGTTCGCTGGAAACGGGGACCTGATGGCACAGGCCTTGCCTTCCCATTTTGAATGCTCCATTCATGCTGCCTTGAAACTACCTTAATAACAGTTTTAGGACGGTTCTCTAGTCACTGTAGGCAGGGCTCTGGGAAGGGCACGAGTGTTCTCTACATCAACAGGGTGCTTTCATAGCCTGGGTGGGAGATCCTCCTGAGACGCTCTAGAGCTAAAAGGAAACTT
The DNA here is from genome assembly GCF_028023285.1 of Balaenoptera ricei. Classification (NCBI taxonomy): domain Eukaryota; kingdom Metazoa; phylum Chordata; class Mammalia; order Artiodactyla; family Balaenopteridae; genus Balaenoptera; species Balaenoptera ricei. Next base: position 61,396,470 of record NC_082652.1, read on the forward strand.
GACGTGAGTCCTTTCCTCTAGGTAAAGCCGTGAATAGCCTGCCGAAGCGGAAGCTTGGAACAGAGTCCTTGAAGCATTAGCTTTAGGTCTGTTTTCTTTTAAAGTTAGTAAGCTTTCAGGACACCGAGGACCTCGCGTGGGCACCCTATTCCCTGCAAGAACACCTAGTACCGGCAGGCTCCACTAGGCTGCTAAGAAACATCCAGGCCCAGAAACCTTTCCCAGTCACTCTGTGTATGCTGAGTGTAGGGCAACACACTGCATTCTTCCTTGGGAGAGCTGGATTTCCTCAGCACTCCAACAGCTCCAGGAAATCTGTTCTCTCACGTCCTACACGTCATGCAAATCTGCCTCATAGCCCTAGGCTGAGCGGCACTGAGAAACCAAAACTGCTTTGCATTCCTCGTACAGAGTCACACCTTAAGACCCCATACTTAGAGGAGAAAGTCGGCTTGCGTTCCTGCCTTAACCACAGCACAGTTTTTCCTCTTACACTGCAGGGTGTTAGAAGAAGTTAAGCCCCGATAGCGTACCTAGAGCGTTCTTTGGGAGAGGCAGTTGGCTACACGGAGAACTCCTTGCCAAGGAAAGTTTATTCAGGGAAGGGACCAGTGTGTAGCTAGAGGGTATATTTACTCAGTAGAAATCACAAGGAGGTAGGCTGCGTGTTCCCTGGAAACGGGGACCTGATGGCACAGGCCTTGCCTTCCTATTTTGAATGCTCCATTCATGCTGCCTTGAAACCACCTAAATAACAGTTTTAGGACGGTTCTCTAGTCACTGTAGGCAGGGCTCTGGGAAGGGCACGAGTGTTCTCTACATCAACAGGGTGCTTTCATAGCCTGGGTGGGAGCTCCTCCTGAGACGCTCTAGAGCTAAAAGGAAACTTGACGTGAGTCCTGTCCTCAAGGTAAAGCCTTGAATAGCCTGCCGAAGCGGAAGCTTGGAGCAGAGTCCTTGAAGCCTTAGCTTTAGGTCTCTTTTCTTTTAAGGCTAGTAAGCTTTCAGGACACTGAGGACCTCGCGTGGGCACCCTATTCCCTGCAAGAACACCTAGTACCGGCAGGCTCCACTAGGCTGCTAAGAAACATCCAGGCCCGGAAACCTTTCCCAGTCACTCTGTGTATGCTGAGTGTAGGGCATCACACTGCACTCTTCCTTGGGAGAGCTGGATTTCCTCAGCACTCGAATAGCTCCAGGAAATCTGTTCTCTCAGGTCCTACATGTCAGGCAAATCTGCCTCATAGCCCTAGGCTGAGCGGCACTGACAAACCAAAACTGCTTTGCATTCCTCGTACAGAGTCATACCTTAAGACCCCATACTTAGAGGAGAAAGTCGGCTTGCGTTCCTGCCTTAACCACAGCACAGTCCTCCTCTTACACTGCAGGGTTTTAGTAGAAGCTAAGCCCCGATAGCGTACCTAGAGCGTTCCTTGGGAGAGGCAGTTGGCTACACGGAGAACTCCGTGCCAAGGTAACGTTATTCAGGGAAGGGACCAGTGTGTAGCTAGAGTGTATATTTACTTGGAGAAATCACAAGGAGGTAGGCTGCGTGTTCGCTGGAAACGGGGACCTGATGGCACAGGCCTTGCCTTCCCATTTTGAATGCTCCATTCATGCTGCCTTGAAACTACCTAAAAAACAGTTTTAGGACGGTTCTCTAGTCACTGTAGGCAGGGCTCTGGGAAGGACACGAGTGTTCTCTACATCAACAGGGTGCTTTCATAGCCTGGGTGGGAGCTCCTCCTGAGACGCTCTAGAGCTAAAAGGAAACTTGACGTGAGTCCTTTCCTCTAGGTAAAGCCGTGAATAGCCTGCCGAAGCGGAAGCTTGGAACAGAGTCCTTGAAGCATTAGCTTTAGGTCTGTTTTCTTTTAAAGTTAGTAAGCTTTCAGGACACCGAGGATCTCGCGTGGGCACCCTATTCCCTGCAAGAACACCTAGTACCGGCAGGGTCCACTAGGCTGCTAAGAAACATCCAGGCCCAGAAACCTTTCCCAGTCACTCTGTGTATGCTGAGTGTAGGGCAACACACTGCATTCTTCCTTGGGAGAGCTGGATTTCCTCAGCACTCCAACAGCTCCAGGAAATCTGTTCTCCCACGTCCTACACGTCATGCAAATCTGCCTCATAGCCCTAGGCTGAGCGGCACTGAGAAACCAAAACTGCTTTGCATTCCTCGTACAGAGTCATACCTTAAGACCCCATACTTAGAGGAGAAAGTCGGCTTGCGTTCCTGCCTTAACCACAGCACAGTCCTCCTCTTACACTGCAGGGTTTTAGAAGAAGCTAAGCCCCGATAGCGTACCTAGAGCGTTCCTTGGGAGAGGCAGTTGGCTACACGGAGAACTCCGTGCCAAGGTAACGTTATTCAGGGAAGGGACCAGTGTGTAGCTAGAGTGTATATTTACTTGGAGAAATCACAAGGAGGTAGGCTGCGTGTTCGCTGGAAACGGGGACCTGATGGCACAGGCCTTGCCTTCCCATTTTGAATGCTCCATTCATGCTGCCTTGAAACTACCTAAAAAACAGTTTTAGGACGGTTCTCTAGTCACTGTAGGCAGGGCTCTGGGAAGGGCACGAGTGTTCTCTACATCAACAGGGTGCTTTCATAGCCTGGGTGGGAGCTCCTCCTGAGACGCTCTAGAGCTAAAAGGAAACTTGACGTGAGTCCTTTCCTCTAGGTAAAGCCGTGAATAGCCTGCCGAAGCGGAAGCTTGGAACAGAGTCCTTGAAGCATTAGCTTTAGGTCTGTTTTCTTTTAAAGTTAGTAAGCTTTCAGGACACCGAGGACCTCGCGTGGGCACCCTATTCCCTGCAAGAACACCTATTACCGGCAGGCTCCACTAGGCTGCTAAGAAACATCCAGGCCCAGAAACCTTTCCCAGTCACTCTGTGTATGCTGAGTGTAGGGCAACACACTGCATTCTTCCTTGGGAGAGCTGGATTTCCTCAGCACTCCAACAGCTCCAGGAAATCTGTTCTCCCAAGTCCTACACCTCATGCAAATCTGCCTCATAGCCCTAGGCTGAGCGGCACTGAGAAACCAAAACTGCTTTGCATTCCTCGTACAGAGTCATACCTTAAGAGCCCATACTTAGAGGAGAAAGTCGGCTTGCGTTCCTGCCTTAACCACAGCACAGTCCTCCTCTTACACTGCAGGGTTTTAGAAGAAGCTAAGCCCCGATAGCGTACCTAGAGCGTTCCTTGGGAGAGGCAGTTGGCTACACGGAGAACTCCGTGCCAAGGTAACGTTATTCAGGGAAGGGACCAGTGTGTAGCTAGAGTGTATATTTACTTGGAGAAATCACAAGGAGGTAGGCTGCGTGTTCGCTGGAAACGGGGACCTGATGGCACAGGCCTTGCCTTCCCATTTTGAATGCTCCATTCATGCTGCCTTGAAACTACCTAAAAAACAGTTTTAGGACGGTTCTCTAGTCACTGTAGGCAGGGCTCTGGGAAGGGCACGAGTGTTCTCTACATCAACAGGGTGCTTTCATAGCCTGGGTGGGAGCTCCTCCTGAGACGCTCTAGAGCTAAAAGGAAACTTGACGTGAGTCCTTTCCTCTAGGTAAAGCCGTGAATAGCCTGCCGAAGCGGAAGCTTGGAACAGAGTCCTTGAAGCATTAGCTTTAGGTCTGTTTTCTTTTAAAGTTAGTAAGCTTTCAGGACACCGAGGACCTCGCGTGGGCACCCTATTCCCTGCAAGAACACCTAGTACCGGCAGGCTCCACTAGGCTGCTAAGAAACATCCAGGCCCAGAAACCTTTCCCAGTCACTCTGTGTATGCTGAGTGTAGGGCAACACACTGCATTCTTCCTTGGGAGAGCTGGATTTCCTCAGCACTCCAACAGCTCCAGGAAATCTGTTCTCTCACGTCCTACACGTCATGCAAATCTGCCTCATAGCCCTAGGCTGAGCGGCACTGACAAACCAAAACTGCTTTGCATTCCTCGTACAGAGTCATACCTTAAGAGCCCATACTTAGAGGAGAAAGTCGGCTTGCGTTCCTGCCTTAACCACAGCACAGTTTTTCCTCTTACACTGCAGGGTGTTAGAAGAAGTTAAGCCCCGATAGCGTACCTAGAGCGTTCTTTGGGAGAGGCAGTTGGCTACACGGAGAACTCCGTGCCAAGGAAAGGTTATTCAGGGAAGGGACCAGTGTGTAGCTAGAGGGTATATTTACTCAGTAGAAATCACAAGGAGGTAGGCTGCGTGTTCCCAGGAAACGGGGACCTGATGGCACAGGCCTTGCCTTCCCATTTTGAATGCTCCATTCATGCTGCCTTGGAACCACCTAAAAAACAGTTTTAGGACGGTTCTCTAGTCACTGTAGGCAGGGCTCTGGGAAGGGCACGAGTGTTCTCTACATCAACAGGGTGCTTTCATAGCCTGGGTGGGAGCTCCTCCTGAGACGCTCTAGAGCTAAAAGGAAACTTGACGTGAGTCCTGTCCTCAAGGTAAAGCCTTGAATAGCCTGCCGAAGCGGAAGCTTGGAGCAGAGTCCTTGAAGCATTAGCTTTAGGTCTCTTTTCTTTTAAGGTTAGTAAGCTTTCAGGACACCGAGGACCTCGCGTGGGCACCCTATTCCCTGCAAGAACACCTAGTACCGGCAGGCTCCACTAGGCTGCTAAGAAACATCCAGGCCCGGAAACCTTTCCCAGTCACTCTGTGTATGCTGAGTGTAGGGCATCACACTGCACTCTTCCTTGGGAGAGCTGGATTTCCTCAGCACTCGAATAGCTCCAGGAAATCTGTTCTCTCAGGTCCTACATGTCAGGCAAATCTGCCTCATAGCCCTAGGCTGAGCGGCACTGACAAACCAAAACTGCTTTGCATTCCTCGTACAGAGTCATACCTTAAGACCCCATACTTAGAGGAGAAAGTCGGCTTGCGTTCCTGCCTTAACCACAGCACAGTCCTCCTCTTACACTGCAGGGTTTTAGAAGAAGCCAAGCCCCGAGAGCGTACCTAGAGCGTTCCTTGGGAGAGGCAGTTGGCTACACGGAGAACTCCGTGCCAAGGTAACGTTATTCAGGGAAGGGACCAGTGTGTAGCTAGAGTGTATATTTACTTGGAGAAATCACAAGGAGGTAGGCTGCGTGTTCGCTGGAAACAGGGACCTGATGGCACAGGCCTTGCCTTCCCATTTTGAATGCTCCATTCATGCTGCCTTGAAACTACCTTAATAACAGTTTTAGGACGGTTCTCTAGTCACTGTAGGCAGGGCTCTGGGAAGGGCACGAGTGTTCTCTACATCGACAGGGTGCTTTCATAGCCTGGGTGGGAGCTCCTCCTGAGACACTCTAGAGCTAAAAGGAAACTTGACGTGAGTCCTGTCCTCAAGGTAAAGCCTTGAATAGCCTGCCGTAGCGGAAGCTTGGAGCAGAGTCCTTGAAGCATTAGCTTTAGGTCTCTTTTCTTTTAAGGTTAGTAAGCTTTCAGGACACCGAGGACCTCGCGTGGGCACCCTATTCCCTGCAAGAACACCTAGTACCGGCAGGCTCCACTAGGCTGCTAAGAAGCATCCAGGCCCAGAAACCTTTCCCAGTCACTCTGTGTATGCTGAGTGTAGGGCAACACACTGCATTCTTCCTTGGGAGAGCTGGATTTCCTCAGCACTCCAACAGCTCCAGGAAATCTGTTCTCTCACGTCCTACACGTCATGCAAATCTGCCTCATAGCCCTAGGCTGAGCGGCACTGAGAAACCAAAACTGCTTTGCATTCCTCGTACAGAGTCATACCTTAAGAGCCCATACTTAGAGGAGAAAGTCGGCTTGCGTTCCTGCCTTAACCACAGCACAGTTTTTCCTCTTACACTGCAGGGTGTTAGAAGAAGTTAAGCCCCGATAGCGTACCTAGAGCGTTCTTTGGGAGAGGCAGTTGGCTACACGGAGAACTCCGTGCCAAGGAAAGGTTATTCAGGGAAGGGACCAGTGTGTAGCTAGAGGGTATATTTACTCAGTAGAAATCACAAGGAGGTAGGCTGCGTGTTCCCTGGAAACGGGGACCTGATGGCACAGGCCTTGCCTTCCTATTTTGAATGCTCCATTCATGCTGCCTTGAAACCACCTAAATAACAGTTTTAGGACGGTTCTCTAGTCACTGTAGGCAGGGCTCTGGGAAGGGCACGAGTGTTCTCTACATCAACAGGGTGCTTTCATAGCCTGGGTGGGAGCTCCTCCTGAGACGCTCTAGAGCTAAAAGGAAACTTGACGTGAGTCCTGTCCTCAAGGTAAAGCCTTGAATAGCCTGCCGAAGCGGAAGCTTGGAGCAGAGTCCTTGAAGCATTAGCTTTAGGTCTCTTTTCTTTTAAGGTTAGTAAGCTTTCAGGACACCGAGGACCTCGCGTGGGCACCCTATTCCCTGCAAGAACACCTAGTACCGGCAGGCTCCACTAGGCTGCTAAGAAACATCCAGGCCCGGAAACCTTTCCCAGTCACTCTGTGTATGCTGAGTGTAGGGCATCACACTGCACTCTTCCTTGGGAGAGCTGGATTTCCTCAGCACTCGAATAGCTCCAGGAAATCTGTTCTCTCAGGTCCTACATGTCAGGCAAATCTGCCTCATAGCCCTAGGCTGAGCGGCACTGACAAACCAAAACTGCTTTGCATTCCTCGTACAGAGTCATACCTTAAGACCCCATACTTAGAGGAGAAAGTCGGCTTGCGTTCCTGCCTTAACCACAGCACAGTCCTCCTCTTACACTGCAGGGTTTTAGATGAAGCCAAGCCCCGAGAGCGTACCTAGAGCGTTCCTTGGGAGAGGCAGTTGGCTACACGGAGAACTCCGTGCCAAGGTAACGTTATTCAGGGAAGGGACCAGTGTGTAGCTAGAGTGTATATTTACTTGGAGAAATCACAAGGAGGTAGGCTGCGTGTTCGCTGGAAACGGGGACCTGATGGCACAGGCCTTGCCTTCCCATTTTGAATGCTCCATTCATGCTGCCTTGAAACTACCTTAATAACAGTTTTAGGACGGTTCTCTAGTCACTGTAGGCAGGGCTCTGGGAAGGGCACGAGTGTTCTCTACATCAACAGGGTGCTTTCATAGCCTGGGTGGGAGATCCTCCTGAGACGCTCTAGAGCTAAAAGGAAACTTGACGTGAGTCCTTTCCTCTAGGTAAAGCCGTGAATAGCCTGCCGAAGCGGAAGCTTGGAACAGAGTCCTTGAAGCATTAGCTTTAGGTCTGTTTTCTTTTAAAGTTAGTAAGCTTTCAGGACACCGAGGACCTCGCGTGGGCACCCTATTCCCTGCAAGAACACCTAGTACCGGCAGGCTCCACTAGGCTGCTAAGAAACATCCAGGCCCAGAAACCTTTCCCAGTCACTCTGTGTATGCTGAGTGTAGGGCAACACACTGCATTCTTCCTTGGGAGAGCTGGATTTCCTCAGCACTCCAACAGCTCCAGGAAATCTGTTCTCTCACGTCCTACACGTCATGCAAATCTGCCTCATAGCCCTAGGCTGAGCGGCACTGAGAAACCAAAACTGCTTTGCATTCCTCGTACAGAGTCACACCTTAAGACCCCATACTTAGAGGAGAAAGTCGGCTTGCGTTCCTGCCTTAACCACAGCACAGTTTTTCCTCTTACACTGCAGGGTGTTAGAAGAAGTTAAGCCCCGATAGCGTACCTAGAGCGTTCTTTGGGAGAGGCAGTTGGCTACACGGAGAACTCCGTGCCAAGGAAAGTTTATTCAGGGAAGGGACCAGTGTGTAGCTAGAGGGTATATTTACTCAGTAGAAATCACAAGGAGGTAGGCTGCGTGTTCCCTGGAAACGGGGACCTGATGGCACAGGCCTTGCCTTCCTATTTTGAATGCTCCATTCATGCTGCCTTGAAACCACCTAAATAACAGTTTTAGGACGGTTCTCTAGTCACTGTAGGCAGGGCTCTGGGAAGGGCACGAGTGTTCTCTACATCAACAGGGTGCTTTCATAGCCTGGGTGGGAGCTCCTCCTGAGACGCTCTAGAGCTAAAAGGAAACTTGACGTGAGTCCTGTCCTCAAGGTAAAGCCTTGAATAGCCTGCCGAAGCGGAAGCTTGGAGCAGAGTCCTTGAAGCCTTAGCTTTAGGTCTCTTTTCTTTTAAGGCTAGTAAGCTTTCAGGACACTGAGGACCTCGCGTGGGCACCCTATTCCCTGCAAGAAAACCTAGTACCGGCAGGCTCCACTAGGCTGCTAAGAAACATCCAGGCCCGGAAACCTTTCCCAGTCACTCTGTGTATGCTGAGTGTAGGGCATCACACTGCACTCTTCCTTGGGAGAGCTGGATTTCCTCAGCACTCGAATAGCTCCAGGAAATCTGTTCTCTCAGGTCCTACATGTCAGGCAAATCTGCCTCATAGCCCTAGGCTGAGCGGCACTGACAAACCAAAACTGCTTTGCATTCCTCGTACAGAGTCATACCTTAAGACCCCATACTTAGAGGAGAAAGTCGGCTTGCGTTCCTGCCTTAACCACAGCACAGTCCTCCTCTTACACTGCAGGGTTTTAGTAGAAGCTAAGCCCCGATAGCGTACCTAGAGCGTTCCTTGGGAGAGGCAGTTGGCTACACGGAGAACTCCGTGCCAAGGTAACGTTATTCAGGGAAGGGACCAGTGTGTAGCTAGAGTGTATATTTACTTGGAGAAATCACAAGGAGGTAGGCTGCGTGTTCGCTGGAAACGGGGACCTGATGGCACAGGCCTTGCCTTCCCATTTTGAATGCTCCATTCATGCTGCCTTGAAACTACCTAAAAAACAGTTTTAGGACGGTTCTCTAGTCACTGTAGGCAGGGCTCTGGGAAGGACACGAGTGTTCTCTACATCAACAGGGTGCTTTCATAGCCTGGGTGGGAGCTCCTCCTGAGACGCTCTAGAGCTAAAAGGAAACTTGACGTGAGTCCTTTCCTCTAGGTAAAGCCGTGAATAGCCTGCCGAAGCGGAAGCTTGGAACAGAGTCCTTGAAGCATTAGCTTTAGGTCTGTTTTCTTTTAAAGTTAGTAAGCTTTCAGGACACCGAGGATCTCGCGTGGGCACCCTATTCCCTGCAAGAACACCTAGTACCGGCAGGGTCCACTAGGCTGCTAAGAAACATCCAGGCCCAGAAACCTTTCCCAGTCACTCTGTGTATGCTGAGTGTAGGGCAACACACTGCATTCTTCCTTGGGAGAGCTGGATTTCCTCAGCACTCCAACAGCTCCAGGAAATCTGTTCTCCCACGTCCTACACGTCATGCAAATCTGCCTCATAGCCCTAGGCTGAGCGGCACTGAGAAACCAAAACTGCTTTGCATTCCTCGTACAGAGTCATACCTTAAGAGCCCATACTTAGAGGAGAAAGTCGGCTTGCGTTCCTGCCTTAACCACAGCACAGTTTTTCCTCTTACACTGCAGGGTGTTAGAAGAAGTTAAGCCCCGATAGCGTACCTAGAGCGTTCTTTGGGAGAGGCAGTTGGCTACACGGAGAACTCCGTGCCAAGGAAAGGTTATTCAGGGAAGGGACAGTGTGTAGCTAGAGGGTATATTTACTCAGTAGAAATCACAAGGAGGTAGGCTGCGTGTTCCCTGGAAACGGGGACCTGATGGCACAGGCCTTGCCTTCCCATTTTGAATGCTCCATTCATGCTGCCTTGAAACCACCTAAATAACAGTTTTAGGACGGTTCTCTAGTCACTGTAGGCAGGGCTCTGGGAAGGGCACGAGTGTTCTCTACATCAACAGGGTGCTTTCATAGCCTGGGTGGGAGCTCCTCCTGAGACGCTCTAGAGCTAAAAGGAAACTTGACGTGAGTCCTGTCCTCAAGGTAAAGCCTTGAATAGCCTGCCGAAGCGGAAGCTTGGAGCAGAGTCCTTGAAGCATTAGCTTTAGGTCTCTTTTCTTTTAAGGTTAGTAAGCTTTCAGGACACCGAGGACCTCGCGTGGGCACCCTATTCCCTGCAAGAACACCTAGTACCGGCAGGCTCCACTAGGCTGCTAAGAAACATCCAGGCCCGGAAACCTTTCCCAGTCACTCTGTGTATGCTGAGTGTAGGGCATCACACTGCACTCTTCCTTGGGAGAGCTGGATTTCCTCAGCACTCGAATAGCTCCAGGAAATCTGTTCTCTCAGGTCCTACATGTCAGGCAAATCTGCCTCATAGCCCTAGGCTGAGCGGCACTGACAAACCAAAACTGCTTTGCATTCCTCGTACAGAGTCATACCTTAAGACCCCATACTTAGAGGAGAAAGTCGGCTTGCGTTCCTGCCTTAACCACAGCACAGTCCTCCTCTTACACTGCAGGGTTTTAGAAGAAGCCAAGCCCCGAGAGCGTACCTAGAGCGTTCCTTGGGAGAGGCAGTTGGCTACACGGAGAACTCCGTGCCAAGGTAACGTTATTCAGGGAAGGGACCAGTGTGTAGCTAGAGTGTATATTTACTTGGAGAAATCACAAGGAGGTAGGCTGCGTGTTCGCTGGAAACGGGGACCTGATGGCACAGGCCTTGCCTTCCCATTTTGAATGCTCCATTCATGCTGCCTTGAAACTACCTTAATAACAGTTTTAGGACGGTTCTCTAGTCACTGTAGGCAGGGCTCTGGGAAGGGCACGAGTGTTCTCTACATCAACAGGGTGCTTTCATAGCCTGGGTGGGAGCTCCTCCTGAGACGCTCTAGAGCTAAAAGGAAACTTGACGTGAGTCCTTTCCTCTAGGTAAAGACGTGAATAGCCTGCCGAAGCGGAAGCTTGGAACAGAGTCCTTGAAGCATTAGCTTTAGGTCTGTTTTCTTTTAAAGTTAGTAAGCTTTCAGGACACCGAGGACCTCGCGTGGGCACCCTATTCCCTGCAAGAACACCTAGTACCGGCAGGCTCCACTAGGCTGCTAAGAAACATCCAGGCCCGGAAACCTTTCCCAGTCACTCTGTGTATGCTGAGTGTAGGGCAACACACTGCATTCTTCCTTGGGAGAGCTGGATTTCCTCAGCACTCCAACAGCTCCAGGAAATCTGTTCTCTCACGTCCTACACGTCATGCAAATCTGCCTCATAGCCCTAGGCTGAGCGGCACTGACAAACCAAAACTGCTTTGCATTCCTCATACAGAGTCATACCTTAAGAGCCCATACTTAGAGGAGAAAGTCGGCTTGCGTTCCTGCCTTAACCACAGCACAGTTTTTCCTCTTACACTGCAGGGTGTTAGAAGAAGTTAAGCCCCGATAGCGTACCTAGAGCGTTCTTTGGGAGAGGCAGTTGGCTACACGGAGAACTCCGTGCCAAGGAAAGGTTATTCAGGGAAGGGACCAGTGTGTAGCTAGAGGGTATATTTACTCAGTAGAAATCACAAGGAGGTAGGCTGCGTGTTCCCTGGAAACGGGGACCTGATGGCACAGGCCTTGCCTTCCTATTTTGAATGCTCCATTCATGCTGCCTTGAAACCACCTAAATAACAGTTTTAGGACGGTTCTCTAGTCACTGTAGGCAGGGCTCTGGGAAGGGCACGAGTGTTCTCTACATCAACAGGGTGCTTTCATAGCCTGGGTGGGAGCTCCTCCTGAGACGCTCTAGAGCTAAAAGGAAACTTGACGTGAGTCCTGTCCTCAAGGTAAAGCCTTGAATAGCCTGCCGAAGCGGAAGCTTGGAGCAGAGTCCTTGAAGCATTAGCTTTAGGTCTCTTTTCTTTTAAGGTTAGTAAGCTTTCAGGACACCGAGGACCTCGCGTGGGCACCCTATTCCCTTCAAGAACACCTAGTACCGGCAGGCTCCACTAGGCTGCTAAGAAACATCCAGGCCCAGAAACCTTTCCCAGTCACTCTGTGTATGCTGAGTGTAGGGCATCACACTGCACTCTTCCTTGGGAGAGCTGGATTTCCTCAGCACTCGAATAGCTCCAGGAAATCTGTTCTCTCAGGTCCTACATGTCAGGCAAATCTGCCTCATAGCCCTAGGCTGAGCGGCACTGACAAACCAAAACTGCTTTGCATTCCTCGTACAGAGTCATACCTTAAGACCCCATACTTAGAGGAGAAAGTCGGCTTGCGTTCCTGCCTTAACCACAGCACAGTCCTCCTCTTACACTGCAGGGTTTTAGATGAAGCCAAGCCCCGAGAGCGTACCTAGAGCGTTCCTTGGGAGAGGCAGTTGGCTACACGGAGAACTCCGTGCCAAGGTAACGTTATTCAGGGAAGGGACCAGTGTGTAGCTAGAGTGTATATTTACTTGGAGAAATCACAAGGAGGTAGGCTGCGTGTTCGCTGGAAACGGGGACCTGATGGCACAGGCCTTGCCTTCCCATTTTGAATGCTCCATTCATGCTGCCTTGAAACTACCTAAAAAACAGTTTTAGGACGGTTCTCTAGTCACTGTAGGCAGGGCTCTGGGAAGGGCACGAGTGTTCTCTACATCAACAGGGTGCTTTCATAGCCTGGGTGGGAGATCCTCCTGAGACGCTCTAGAGCTAAAAGGAAACTTGACGTGAGTCCTTTCCTCTAGGTAAAGCCGTGAATAGCCTGCCGAAGCGGAAGCTTGGAACAGAGTCCTTGAAGCATTAGCTTTAGGTCTGTTTTCTTTTAAAGTTAGTAAGCTTTCAGGACACCGAGGACCTCGCGTGGGCACCCTATTCCCTGCAAGAACACCTAGTACCGGCAGGCTCCACTAGGCTGCTAAGAAACATCCAGGCCCAGAAACCTTTCCCAGTCACTCTGTGTATGCTGAGTGTAGGGCAACACACTGCATTCTTCCTTGGGAGAGCTGGATTTCCTCAGCACTCCAACAGCTCCAGGAAATCTGTTCTCTCACGTCCTACACGTCATGCAAATCTGCCTCATAGCCCTAGGCTGAGCGGCACTGAGAAACCAAAACTGCTTTGCATTCCTCGTACAGAGTCACACCTTAAGACCCCATACTTAGAGGAGAAAGTCGGCTTGCGTTCCTGCCTTAACCACAGCACAGTTTTTCCTCTTACACTGCAGGGTGTTAGAAGAAGTTAAGCCCCGATAGCGTACCTAGAGCGTTCTTTGGGAGAGGCAGTTGGCTACACGGAGAACTCCGTGCCAAGGAAAGTTTATTCAGGGAAGGGACCAGTGTGTAGCTAGAGGGTATATTTACTCAGTAGAAATCACAAGGAGGTAGGCTGCGTGTTCCCTGGAAACGGGGACCTGATGGCACAGGCCTTGCCTTCCTATTTTGAATGCTCCATTCATGCTGCCTTGAAACCACCTAAATAACAGTTTTAGGACGGTTCTCTAGTCACTGTAGGCAGGGCTCTGGGAAGGGCACGAGTGTTCTCTACATCAACAGGGTGCTTTCATAGCCTGGGTGGGAGCTCCTCCTGAGACGCTCTAGAGCTAAAAGGAAACTTGACGTGAGTCCTGTCCTCAAGGTAAAGCCTTGAATAGCCTGCCGAAGCGGAAGCTTGGAGCAGAGTCCTTGAAGCCTTAGCTTTAGGTCTCTTTTCTTTTAAGGCTAGTAAGCTTTCAGGACACTGAGGACCTCGCGTGGGCACCCTATTCCCTGCAAGAACACCTAGTACCGGCAGGCTCCACTAGGCTGCTAAGAAACATCCAGGCCCGGAAACCTTTCCCAGTCACTCTGTGTATGCTGAGTGTAGGGCATCACACTGCACTCTTCCTTGGGAGAGCTGGATTTCCTCAGCACTCGAATAGCTCCAGGAAATCTGTTCTCTCAGGTCCTACATGTCAGGCAAATCTGCCTCATAGCCCTAGGCTGAGCGGCACTGACAAACCAAAACTGCTTTGCATTCCTCGTACAGAGTCATACCTTAAGACCCCATACTTAGAGGAGAAAGTCGGCTTGCGTTCCTGCCTTAACCACAGCACAGTCCTCCTCTTACACTGCAGGGTTTTAGAAGAAGCTAAGCCCCGATAGCGTACCTAGAGCGTTCCTTGGGAGAGGCAGTTGGCTACACGGAGAACTCCGTGCCAAGGTAACGTTATTCAGGGAAGGGACCAGTGTGTAGCTAGAGTGTATATTTACTTGGAGAAATCACAAGGAGGTAGGCTGCGTGTTCGCTGGAAACGGGGACCTGATGGCACAGGCCTTGCCTTCCCATTTTGAATGCTCCATTCATGCTGCCTTGAAACTATCTAAAAAACAGTTTTAGGACGGTTCTCTAGTCACTGTAGGCAGGGCTCTGGGAAGGGCACGAGTGTTCTCTACATCAACAGGGTGCTTTCATAGCCTGGGTGGGAGCTCCTCCTGAGACGCTCTAGAGCTAAAAGGAAACTTGACGTGAGTCCTTTCCTCTAGGTAAAGCCGTGAATAGCCTGCCGAAGCGGAAGCTTGGAACAGAGTCCTTGAAGCATTAGCTTTAGGTCTGTTTTCTTTTAAAGTTAGTAAGCTTTCAGGACACCGAGGACCTCGCGTGGGCACCCTATTCCCTGCAAGAACACCTAGTACCGGCAGGCTCCACTAGGCTGCTAAGAAACATCCAGGCCCAGAAACCTTTCCCAGTCACTCTGTGTATGCTGAGTGTAGGGCAACACACTGCATTCTTCCTTGGGAGAGCTGGATTTCCTCAGCACTCCAACAGCTCCAGGAAATCTGTTCTCCCACGTCCTACACGTCATGCAAATCTGCCTCATAGCCCTAGGCTGAGCGGCACTGAGAAACCAAAACTGCTTTGCATTCCTCGTACAGAGTCATACCTTAAGACCCCATACTTAGAGGAGAAAGTCGGCTTGCGTTCCTGCCTTAACCACAGCACAGTCCTCCTCTTACACTGCAGGGTTTTAGAAGAAGCTAAGCCCCGATAGCGTACCTAGAGCGTTCCTTGGGAGAGGCAGTTGGCTACACGGAGAACTCCGTGCCAAGGTAACGTTATTCAGGGAAGGGACCAGTGTGTAGCTAGAGTGTATATTTACTTGGAGAAATCACAAGGAGGTAGGCTGCGTGTTCGCTGGAAACGGGGACCTGATGGCACAGGCCTTGCCTTCCCATTTTGAATGCTCCATTCATGCTGCCTTGAAACTACCTAAAAAACAGTTTTAGGACGGTTCTCTAGTCACTGTAGGCAGGGCTCTGGGAAGGGCACGAGTGTTCTCTACATCAACAGGGTGCTTTCATAGCCTGGGTGGGAGATCCTCCTGAGACGCTCTAGAGCTAAAAGGAAACTTGACGTGAGTCCTTTCCTCTAGGTAAAGCCGTGAATAGCCTGCCGAAGCGGAAGCTTGGAACAGAGTCCTTGAAGCATTAGCTTTAGGTCTGTTTTCTTTTAAAGTTAGTAAGCTTTCAGGACACCGAGGACCTCGCGTGGGCACCCTATTCCCTGCAAGAACACCTAGTACCGGCAGGCTCCACTAGGCTGCTAAGAAACATCCAGGCCCAGAAACCTTTCCCAGTCACTCTGTGTATGCTGAGTGTAGGGCAACACACTGCATTCTTCCTTGGGAGAGCTGGATTTCCTCAGCACTCCAACAGCTCCAGGAAATCTGTTCTCTCACGTCCTACACGTCATGCAAATCTGCCTCATAGCCCTAGGCTGAGCGGCACTGAGAAACCAAAACTGCTTTGCATTCCTCGTACAGAGTCACACCTTAAGACCCCATACTTAGAGGAGAAAGTCGGCTTGCGTTCCTGCCTTAACCACAGCACAGTTTTTCCTCTTACACTGCAGGGTGTTAGAAGAAGTTAAGCCCCGATAGCGTACCTAGAGCGTTCTTTGGGAGAGGCAGTTGGCTACACGGAGAACTCCTTGCCAAGGAAAGTTTATTCAGGGAAGGGACCAGTGTGTAGCTAGAGGGTATATTTACTCAGTAGAAATCACAAGGAGGTAGGCTGCGTGTTCCCTGGAAACGGGGACCTGATGGCACAGGCCTTGCCTTCCTATTTTGAATGCTCCATTCATGCTGCCTTGAAACCACCTAAATAACAGTTTTAGGACGGTTCTCTAGTCACTGTAGGCAGGGCTCTGGGAAGGGCACGAGTGTTCTCTACATCAACAGGGTGCTTTCATAGCCTGGGTGGGAGCTCCTCCTGAGACGCTCTAGAGCTAAAAGGAAACTTGACGTGAGTCCTGTCCTCAAGGTAAAGCCTTGAATAGCCTGCCGAAGCGGAAGCTTGGAGCAGAGTCCTTGAAGCCTTAGCTTTAGGTCTCTTTTCTTTTAAGGCTAGTAAGCTTTCAGGACACCGAGGACCTCGCGTGGGCACCCTATTCCCTGCAAGAACACCTAGTACCGGCAGGCTCCACTAGGCTGCTAAGAAACATCCAGGCCCGGAAACCTTTCCCAGTCACTCTGTGTATGCTGAGTGTAGGGCATCACACTGCACTCTTCCTTGGGAGAGCTGGATTTCCTCAGCACTCGAATAGCTCCAGGAAATCTGTTCTCTCAGGTCCTACATGTCAGGCAAATCTGCCTCATAGCCCTAGGCTGAGCGGCACTGACAAACCAAAACTGCTTTGCATTCCTCGTACAGAGTCATACCTTAAGACCCCATACTTAGAGGAGAAAGTCGGCTTGCGTTCCTGCCTTAACCACAGCACAGTCCTCCTCTTACACTGCAGGGTTTTAGAAGAAGCTAAGCCCCGATAGCGTACCTAGAGCGTTCCTTGGGAGAGGCAGTTGGCTACACGGAGAACTCCGTGCCAAGGTAACGTTATTCAGGGAAGGGACCAGTGTGTAGCTAGAGTGTATATTTACTTGGAGAAATCACAAGGAGGTAGGCTGCGTGTTCGCTGGAAACGGGGACCTGATGGCACAGGCCTTGCCTTCCCATTTTGAATGCTCCATTCATGCTGCCTTGAAACTACCTAAAAAACAGTTTTAGGACGGTTCTCTAGTCACTGTAGGCAGGGCTCTGGGAAGGGCACGAGTGTTCTCTACATCAACAGGGTGCTTTCATAGCCTGGGTGGGAGCTCCTCCTGAGACGCTCTAGAGCTAAAAGGAAACTTGACGTGAGTCCTTTCCTCTAGGTAAAGCCGTGAATAGCCTGCCGAAGCGGAAGCTTGGAACAGAGTCCTTGAAGCATTAGCTTTAGGTCTGTTTTCTTTTAAAGTTAGTAAGCTTTCAGGACACCGAGGACCTCGCGTGGGCACCCTATTCCCTGCAAGAACACCTAGTACCGGCAGGCTCCACTAGGCTGCTAAGAAACATCCAGGCCCAGAAACCTTTCCCAGTCACTCTGTGTATGCTGAGTGTAGGGCAACACACTGCATTCTTCCTTGGGAGAGCTGGATTTCCTCAGCACTCCAACAGCTCCAGGAAATCTGTTCTCCCACGTCCTACACGTCATGCAAATCTGCCTCATAGCCCTAGGCTGAGCGGCACTGAGAAACCAAAACTGCTTTGCATTCCTCGTACAGAGTCATACCTTAAGACCCCATACTTAGAGGAGAAAGTCGGCTTGCGTTCCTGCCTTAACCACAGCACAGTCCTCCTCTTACACTGCAGGGTTTTAGAAGAAGCTAAGCCCCGATAGCGTACCTAGAGCGTTCCTTGGGAGAGGCAGTTGGCTACACGGAGAACTCCGTGCCAAGGTAACGTTATTCAGGGAAGGGACCAGTGTGTAGCTAGAGTGTATATTTACTTGGAGAAATCACAAGGAGGTAGGCTGCGTGTTCGCTGGAAACGGGGACCTGATGGCACAGGCCTTGCCTTCCCATTTTGAATGCTCCATTCATGCTGCCTTGAAACTACCTAAAAAACAGTTTTAGGACGGTTCTCTAGTCACTGTAGGCAGGGCTCTGGGAAGGGCACGAGTGTTCTCTACATCAACAGGGTGCTTTCATAGCCTGGGTGGGAGATCCTCCTGAGACGCTCTAGAGCTAAAAGGAAACTTGACGTGAGTCCTTTCCTCTAGGTAAAGCCGTGAATAGCCTGCCGAAGCGGAAGCTTGGAACAGAGTCCTTGAAGCATTAGCTTTAGGTCTGTTTTCTTTTAAAGTTAGTAAGCTTTCAGGACACCGAGGACCTCGCGTGGGCACCCTATTCCCTGCAAGAACACCTAGTACCGGCAGGCTCCACTAGGCTGCTAAGAAACATCCAGGCCCAGAAACCTTTCCCAGTCACTCTGTGTATGCTGAGTGTAGGGCAACACACTGCATTCTTCCTTGGGAGAGCTGGATTTCCTCAGCACTCCAACAGCTCCAGGAAATCTGTTCTCTCACGTCCTACACGTCATGCAAATCTGCCTCATAGCCCTAGGCTGAGCGGCACTGAGAAACCAAAACTGCTTTGCATTCCTCGTACAGAGTCACACCTTAAGACCCCATACTTAGAGGAGAAAGTCGGCTTGCGTTCCTGCCTTAACCACAGCACAGTTTTTCCTCTTACACTGCAGGGTGTTAGAAGAAGTTAAGCCCCGATAGCGTACCTAGAGCGTTCTTTGGGAGAGGCAGTTGGCTACACGGAGAACTCCGTGCCAAGGAAAGTTTATTCAGGGAAGGGACCAGTGTGTAGCTAGAGGGTATATTTACTCAGTAGAAATCACAAGGAGGTAGGCTGCGTGTTCCCTGGAAACGGGGACCTGATGGCACAGGCCTTGCCTTCCTATTTTGAATGCTCCATTCATGCTGCCTTGAAACCACCTAAATAACAGTTTTAGGACGGTTCTCTAGTCACTGTAGGCAGGGCTCTGGGAAGGGCACGAGTGTTCTCTACATCAACAGGGTGCTTTCATAGCCTGGGTGGGAGCTCCTCCTGAGACGCTCTAGAGCTAAAAGGAAACTTGACGTGAGTCCTGTCCTCAAGGTAAAGCCTTGAATAGCCTGCCGAAGCGGAAGCTTGGAGCAGAGTCCTTGAAGCCTTAGCTTTAGGTCTCTTTTCTTTTAAGGCTAGTAAGCTTTCAGGACACTGAGGACCTCGCGTGGGCACCCTATTCCCTGCAAGAAAACCTAGTACCGGCAGGCTCCACTAGGCTGCTAAGAAACATCCAGGCCCGGAAACCTTTCCCAGTCACTCTGTGTATGCTGAGTGTAGGGCATCACACTGCACTCTTCCTTGGGAGAGCTGGATTTCCTCAGCACTCGAATAGCTCCAGGAAATCTGTTCTCTCAGGTCCTACATGTCAGGCAAATCTGCCTCATAGCCCTAGGCTGAGCGGCACTGACAAACCAAAACTGCTTTGCATTCCTCGTACAGAGTCATACCTTAAGACCCCATACTTAGAGGAGAAAGTCGGCTTGCGTTCCTGCCTTAACCACAGCACAGTCCTCCTCTTACACTGCAGGGTTTTAGTAGAAGCTAAGCCCCGATAGCGTACCTAGAGCGTTCCTTGGGAGAGGCAGTTGGCTACACGGAGAACTCCGTGCCAAGGTAACGTTATTCAGGGAAGGGACCAGTGTGTAGCTAGAGTGTATATTTACTTGGAGAAATCACAAGGAGGTAGGCTGCGTGTTCGCTGGAAACGGGGACCTGATGGCACAGGCCTTGCCTTCCCATTTTGAATGCTCCATTCATGCTGCCTTGAAACTACCTAAAAAACAGTTTTAGGACGGTTCTCTAGTCACTGTAGGCAGGGCTCTGGGAAGGACACGAGTGTTCTCTACATCAACAGGGTGCTTTCATAGCCTGGGTGGGAGCTCCTCCTGAGACGCTCTAGAGCTAAAAGGAAACTTGACGTGAGTCCTTTCCTCTAGGTAAAGCCGTGAATAGCCTGCCGAAGCGGAAGCTTGGAACAGAGTCCTTGAAGCATTAGCTTTAGGTCTGTTTTCTTTTAAAGTTAGTAAGCTTTCAGGACACCGAGGATCTCGCGTGGGCACCCTATTCCCTGCAAGAACACCTAGTACCGGCAGGGTCCACTAGGCTGCTAAGAAACATCCAGGCCCAGAAACCTTTCCCAGTCACTCTGTGTATGCTGAGTGTAGGGCAACACACTGCATTCTTCCTTGGGAGAGCTGGATTTCCTCAGCACTCCAACAGCTCCAGGAAATCTGTTCTCCCACGTCCTACACGTCATGCAAATCTGCCTCATAGCCCTAGGCTGAGCGGCACTGAGAAACCAAAACTGCTTTGCATTCCTCGTACAGAGTCATACCTTAAGACCCCATACTTAGAGGAGAAAGTCGGCTTGCGTTCCTGCCTTAACCACAGCACAGTCCTCCTCTTACACTGCAGGGTTTTAGAAGAAGCTAAGCCCCGATAGCGTACCTAGAGCGTTCCTTGGGAGAGGCAGTTGGCTACACGGAGAACTCCGTGCCAAGGTAACGTTATTCAGGGAAGGGACCAGTGTGTAGCTAGAGTGTATATTTACTTGGAGAAATCACAAGGAGGTAGGCTGCGTGTTCGCTGGAAACGGGGACCTGATGGCACAGGCCTTGCCTTCCCATTTTGAATGCTCCATTCATGCTGCCTTGAAACTACCTAAAAAACAGTTTTAGGACGGTTCTCTAGTCACTGTAGGCAGGGCTCTGGGAAGGGCACGAGTGTTCTCTACATCAACAGGGTGCTTTCATAGCCTGGGTGGGAGCTCCTCCTGAGACGCTCTAGAGCTAAAAGGAAACTTGACGTGAGTCCTTTCCTCTAGGTAAAGCCGTGAATAGCCTGCCGAAGCGGAAGCTTGGAACAGAGTCCTTGAAGCATTAGCTTTAGGTCTGTTTTCTTTTAAAGTTAGTAAGCTTTCAGGACACCGAGGACCTCGCGTGGGCACCCTATTCCCTGCAAGAACACCTAGTACCGGCAGGCTCCACTAGGCTGCTAAGAAACATCCAGGCCCAGAAACCTTTCCCAGTCACTCTGTGTATGCTGAGTGTAGGGCAACACACTGCATTCTTCCTTGGGAGAGCTGGATTTCCTCAGCACTCCAACAGCTCCAGGAAATCTGTTCTCTCACGTCCTACACGTCATGCAAATCTGCCTCATAGCCCTAGGCTGAGCGGCACTGACAAACCAAAACTGCTTTGCATTCCTCGTACAGAGTCATACCTTAAGAGCCCATACTTAGAGGAGAAAGTCGGCTTGCGTTCCTGCCTTAACCACAGCACAGTTTTTCCTCTTACACTGCAGGGTGTTAGAAGAAGTTAAGCCCCGATAGCGTACCTAGAGCGTTCTTTGGGAGAGGCAGTTGGCTACACGGAGAACTCCGTGCCAAGGAAAGGTTATTCAGGGAAGGGACAGTGTGTAGCTAGAGGGTATATTTACTCAGTAGAAATCACAAGGAGGTAGGCTGCGTGTTCCCTGGAAACGGGGACCTGATGGCACAGGCCTTGCCTTCCCATTTTGAATGCTCCATTCATGCTGCCTTGAAACCACCTAAATAACAGTTTTAGGACGGTTCTCTAGTCACTGTAGGCAGGGCTCTGGGAAGGGCACGAGTGTTCTCTACATCAACAGGGTGCTTTCATAGCCTGGGTGGGAGCTCCTCCTGAGACGCTCTAGAGCTAAAAGGAAACTTGACGTGAGTCCTGTCCTCAAGGTAAAGCCTTGAATAGCCTGCCGAAGCGGAAGCTTGGAGCAGAGTCCTTGAAGCATTAGCTTTAGGTCTCTTTTCTTTTAAGGTTAGTAAGCTTTCAGGACACCGAGGACCTCGCGTGGGCACCCTATTCCCTGCAAGAACACCTAGTACCGGCAGGCTCCACTAGGCTGCTAAGAAACATCCAGGCCCGGAAACCTTTCCCAGTCACTCTGTGTATGCTGAGTGTAGGGCATCACACTGCACTCTTCCTTGGGAGAGCTGGATTTCCTCAGCACTCGAATAGCTCCAGGAAATCTGTTCTCTCAGGTCCTACATGTCAGGCAAATCTGCCTCATAGCCCTAGGCTGAGCGGCACTGACAAACCAAAACTGCTTTGCATTCCTCGTACAGAGTCATACCTTAAGACCCCATACTTAGAGGAGAAAGTCGGCTTGCGTTCCTGCCTTAACCACAGCACAGTCCTCCTCTTACACTGCAGGGTTTTAGAAGAAGCCAAGCCCCGAGAGCGTACCTAGAGCGTTCCTTGGGAGAGGCAGTTGGCTACACGGAGAACTCCGTGCCAAGGTAACGTTATTCAGGGAAGGGACCAGTGTGTAGCTAGAGTGTATATTTACTTGGAGAAATCACAAGGAGGTAGGCTGCGTGTTCGCTGGAAACGGGGACCTGATGGCACAGGCCTTGCCTTCCCATTTTGAATGCTCCATTCATGCTGCCTTGAAACTACCTTAATAACAGTTTTAGGACGGTTCTCTAGTCACTGTAGGCAGGGCTCTGGGAAGGGCACGAGTGTTCTCTACATCAACAGGGTGCTTTCATAGCCTGGGTGGGAGCTCCTCCTGAGACGCTCTAGAGCTAAAAGGAAACTTGACGTGAGTCCTTTCCTCTAGGTAAAGACGTGAATAGCCTGCCGAAGCGGAAGCTTGGAACAGAGTCCTTGAAGCATTAGCTTTAGGTCTGTTTTCTTTTAAAGTTAGTAAGCTTTCAGGACACCGAGGACCTCGCGTGGGCACCCTATTCCCTGCAAGAACACCTAGTACCGGCAGGCTCCACTAGGCTGCTAAGAAACATCCAGGCCCGGAAACCTTTCCCAGTCACTCTGTGTATGCTGAGTGTAGGGCAACACACTGCATTCTTCCTTGGGAGAGCTGGATTTCCTCAGCACTCCAACAGCTCCAGGAAATCTGTTCTCTCACGTCCTACACGTCATGCAAATCTGCCTCATAGCCCTAGGCTGAGCGGCACTGACAAACCAAAACTGCTTTGCATTCCTCATACAGAGTCATACCTTAAGAGCCCATACTTAGAGGAGAAAGTCGGCTTGCGTTCCTGCCTTAACCACAGCACAGTTTTTCCTCTTACACTGCAGGGTGTTAGAAGAAGTTAAGCCCCGATAGCGTACCTAGAGCGTTCTTTGGGAGAGGCAGTTGGCTACACGGAGAACTCCGTGCCAAGGAAAGGTTATTCAGGGAAGGGACCAGTGTGTAGCTAGAGGGTATATTTACTCAGTAGAAATCACAAGGAGGTAGGCTGCGTGTTCCCTGGAAACGGGGACCTGATGGCACAGGCCTTGCCTTCCTATTTTGAATGCTCCATTCATGCTGCCTTGAAACCACCTAAATAACAGTTTTAGGACGGTTCTCTAGTCACTGTAGGCAGGGCTCTGGGAAGGGCACGAGTGTTCTCTACATCAACAGGGTGCTTTCATAGCCTGGGTGGGAGCTCCTCCTGAGACGCTCTAGAGCTAAAAGGAAACTTGACGTGAGTCCTGTCCTCAAGGTAAAGCCTTGAATAGCCTGCCGAAGCGGAAGCTTGGAGCAGAGTCCTTGAAGCATTAGCTTTAGGTCTCTTTTCTTTTAAGGTTAGTAAGCTTTCAGGACACCGAGGACCTCGCGTGGGCACCCTATTCCCTGCAAGAACACCTAGTACCGGCAGGCTCCACTAGGCTGCTAAGAAACATCCAGGCCCAGAAACCTTTCCCAGTCACTCTGTGTATGCTGAGTGTAGGGCATCACACTGCACTCTTCCTTGGGAGAGCTGGATTTCCTCAGCACTCGAATAGCTCCAGGAAATCTGTTCTCTCAGGTCCTACATGTCAGGCAAATCTGCCTCATAGCCCTAGGCTGAGCGGCACTGACAAACCAAAACTGCTTTGCATTCCTCGTACAGAGTCATACCTTAAGACCCCATACTTAGAGGAGAAAGTCGGCTTGCGTTCCTGCCTTAACCACAGCACAGTCCTCCTCTTACACTGCAGGGTTTTAGATGAAGCCAAGCCCCGAGAGCGTACCTAGAGCGTTCCTTGGGAGAGGCAGTTGGCTACACGGAGAACTCCGTGCCAAGGTAACGTTATTCAGGGAAGGGACCAGTGTGTAGCTAGAGTGTATATTTACTTGGAGAAATCACAAGGAGGTAGGCTGCGTGTTCGCTGGAAACGGGGACCTGATGGCACAGGCCTTGCCTTCCCATTTTGAATGCTCCATTCATGCTGCCTTGAAACTACCTTAATAACAGTTTTAGGACGGTTCTCTAGTCACTGTAGGCAGGGCTCTGGGAAGGGCACGAGTGTTCTCTACATCAACAGGGTGCTTTCATAGCCTGGGTGGGAGATCCTCCTGAGACGCTCTAGAGCTAAAAGGAAACTTGACGTGAGTCCTTTCCTCTAGGTAAAGCCGTGAATAGCCTGCCGAAGCGGAAGCTTGGAACAGAGTCCTTGAAGCATTAGCTTTAGGTCTGTTTTCTTTTAAAGTTAGTAAGCTTTCAGGACACCGAGGACCTCGCGTGGGCACCCTATTCCCTGCAAGAACACCTAGTACCGGCAGGCTCCACTAGGCTGCTAAGAAACATCCAGGCCCAGAAACCTTTCCCAGTCACTCTGTGTATGCTGAGTGTAGGGCAACACACTGCATTCTTCCTTGGGAGAGCTGGATTTCCTCAGCACTCCAACAGCTCCAGGAAATCTGTTCTCTCACGTCCTACACGTCATGCAAATCTGCCTCATAGCCCTAGGCTGAGCGGCACTGAGAAACCAAAACTGCTTTGCATTCCTCGTACAGAGTCACACCTTAAGACCCCATACTTAGAGGAGAAAGTCGGCTTGCGTTCCTGCCTTAACCACAGCACAGTTTTTCCTCTTACACTGCAGGGTGTTAGAAGAAGTTAAGCCCCGATAGCGTACCTAGAGCGTTCTTTGGGAGAGGCAGTTGGCTACACGGAGAACTCCGTGCCAAGGAAAGTTTATTCAGGGAAGGGACCAGTGTGTAGCTAGAGGGTATATTTACTCAGTAGAAATCACAAGGAGGTAGGCTGCGTGTTCCCTGGAAACGGGGACCTGATGGCACAGGCCTTGCCTTCCTATTTTGAATGCTCCATTCATGCTGCCTTGAAACCACCTAAATAACAGTTTTAGGACGGTTCTCTAGTCACTGTAGGCAGGGCTCTGGGAAGGGCACGAGTGTTCTCTACATCAACAGGGTGCTTTCATAGCCTGGGTGGGAGCTCCTCCTGAGACGCTCTAGAGCTAAAAGGAAACTTGACGTGAGTCCTGTCCTCAAGGTAAAGCCTTGAATAGCCTGCCGAAGCGGAAGCTTGGAGCAGAGTCCTTGAAGCCTTAGCTTTAGGTCTCTTTTCTTTTAAGGCTAGTAAGCTTTCAGGACACTGAGGACCTCGCGTGGGCACCCTATTCCCTGCAAGAACACCTAGTACCGGCAGGCTCCACTAGGCTGCTAAGAAACATCCAGGCCCGGAAACCTTTCCCAGTCACTCTGTGTATGCTGAGTGTAGGGCATCACACTGCACTCTTCCTTGGGAGAGCTGGATTTCCTCAGCACTCGAATAGCTCCAGGAAATCTGTTCTCTCAGGTCCTACATGTCAGGCAAATCTGCCTCATAGCCCTAGGCTGAGCGGCACTGACAAACCAAAACTGCTTTGCATTCCTCGTACAGAGTCATACCTTAAGACCCCATACTTAGAGGAGAAAGTCGGCTTGCGTTCCTGCCTTAACCACAGCACAGTCCTCCTCTTACACTGCAGGGTTTTAGAAGAAGCTAAGCCCCGATAGCGTACCTAGAGCGTTCCTTGGGAGAGGCAGTTGGCTACACGGAGAACTCCGTGCCAAGGTAACGTTATTCAGGGAAGGGACCAGTGTGTAGCTAGAGTGTATATTTACTTGGAGAAATCACAAGGAGGTAGGCTGCGTGTTCGCTGGAAACGGGGACCTGATGGCACAGGCCTTGCCTTCCCATTTTGAATGCTCCATTCATGCTGCCTTGAAACTATCTAAAAAACAGTTTTAGGACGGTTCTCTAGTCACTGTAGGCAGGGCTCTGGGAAGGGCACGAGTGTTCTCTACATCAACAGGGTGCTTTCATAGCCTGGGTGGGAGCTCCTCCTGAGACGCTCTAGAGCTAAAAGGAAACTTGACGTGAGTCCTTTCCTCTAGGTAAAGCCGTGAATAGCCTGCCGAAGCGGAAGCTTGGAACAGAGTCCTTGAAGCATTAGCTTTAGGTCTGTTTTCTTTTAAAGTTAGTAAGCTTTCAGGACACCGAGGACCTCGCGTGGGCACCCTATTCCCTGCAAGAACACCTAGTACCGGCAGGCTCCACTAGGCTGCTAAGAAACATCCAGGCCCAGAAACCTTTCCCAGTCACTCTGTGTATGCTGAGTGTAGGGCAACACACTGCATTCTTCCTTGGGAGAGCTGGATTTCCTCAGCACTCCAACAGCTCCAGGAAATCTGTTCTCCCACGTCCTACACGTCATGCAAATCTGCCTCATAGCCCTAGGCTGAGCGGCACTGAGAAACCAAAACTGCTTTGCATTCCTCGTACAGAGTCATACCTTAAGACCCCATACTTAGAGGAGAAAGTCGGCTTGCGTTCCTGCCTTAACCACAGCACAGTCCTCCTCTTACACTGCAGGGTTTTAGAAGAAGCTAAGCCCCGATAGCGTACCTAGAGCGTTCCTTGGGAGAGGCAGTTGGCTACACGGAGAACTCCGTGCCAAGGTAACGTTATTCAGGGAAGGGACCAGTGTGTAGCTAGAGTGTATATTTACTTGGAGAAATCACAAGGAGGTAGGCTGCGTGTTCGCTGGAAACGGGGACCTGATGGCACAGGCCTTGCCTTCCCATTTTGAATGCTCCATTCATGCTGCCTTGAAACTACCTAAAAAACAGTTTTAGGACGGTTCTCTAGTCACTGTAGGCAGGGCTCTGGGAAGGGCACGAGTGTTCTCTACATCAACAGGGTGCTTTCATAGCCTGGGTGGGAGATCCTCCTGAGACGCTCTAGAGCTAAAAGGAAACTTGACGTGAGTCCTTTCCTCTAGGTAAAGCCGTGAATAGCCTGCCGAAGCGGAAGCTTGGAACAGAGTCCTTGAAGCATTAGCTTTAGGTCTGTTTTCTTTTAAAGTTAGTAAGCTTTCAGGACACCGAGGACCTCGCGTGGGCACCCTATTCCCTGCAAGAACACCTAGTACCGGCAGGCTCCACTAGGCTGCTAAGAAACATCCAGGCCCAGAAACCTTTCCCAGTCACTCTGTGTATGCTGAGTGTAGGGCAACACACTGCATTCTTCCTTGGGAGAGCTGGATTTCCTCAGCACTCCAACAGCTCCAGGAAATCTGTTCTCTCACGTCCTACACGTCATGCAAATCTGCCTCATAGCCCTAGGCTGAGCGGCACTGAGAAACCAAAACTGCTTTGCATTCCTCGTACAGAGTCACACCTTAAGACCCCATACTTAGAGGAGAAAGTCGGCTTGCGTTCCTGCCTTAACCACAGCACAGTTTTTCCTCTTACACTGCAGGGTGTTAGAAGAAGTTAAGCCCCGATAGCGTACCTAGAGCGTTCTTTGGGAGAGGCAGTTGGCTACACGGAGAACTCCTTGCCAAGGAAAGTTTATTCAGGGAAGGGACCAGTGTGTAGCTAGAGGGTATATTTACTCAGTAGAAATCACAAGGAGGTAGGCTGCGTGTTCCCTGGAAACGGGGACCTGATGGCACAGGCCTTGCCTTCCTATTTTGAATGCTCCATTCATGCTGCCTTGAAACCACCTAAATAACAGTTTTAGGACGGTTCTCTAGTCACTGTAGGCAGGGCTCTGGGAAGGGCACGAGTGTTCTCTACATCAACAGGGTGCTTTCATAGCCTGGGTGGGAGCTCCTCCTGAGACGCTCTAGAGCTAAAAGGAAACTTGACGTGAGTCCTGTCCTCAAGGTAAAGCCTTGAATAGCCTGCCGAAGCGGAAGCTTGGAGCAGAGTCCTTGAAGCCTTAGCTTTAGGTCTCTTTTCTTTTAAGGCTAGTAAGCTTTCAGGACACCGAGGACCTCGCGTGGGCACCCTATTCCCTGCAAGAACACCTAGTACCGGCAGGCTCCACTAGGCTGCTAAGAAACATCCAGGCCCGGAAACCTTTCCCAGTCACTCTGTGTATGCTGAGTGTAGGGCATCACACTGCACTCTTCCTTGGGAGAGCTGGATTTCCTCAGCACTCGAATAGCTCCAGGAAATCTGTTCTCTCAGGTCCTACATGTCAGGCAAATCTGCCTCATAGCCCTAGGCTGAGCGGCACTGACAAACCAAAACTGCTTTGCATTCCTCGTACAGAGTCATACCTTAAGACCCCATACTTAGAGGAGAAAGTCGGCTTGCGTTCCTGCCTTAACCACAGCACAGTCCTCCTCTTACACTGCAGGGTTTTAGAAGAAGCTAAGCCCCGATAGCGTACCTAGAGCGTTCCTTGGGAGAGGCAGTTGGCTACACGGAGAACTCCGTGCCAAGGTAACGTTATTCAGGGAAGGGACCAGTGTGTAGCTAGAGTGTATATTTACTTGGAGAAATCACAAGGAGGTAGGCTGCGTGTTCGCTGGAAACGGGGACCTGATGGCACAGGCCTTGCCTTCCCATTTTGAATGCTCCATTCATGCTGCCTTGAAACTACCTAAAAAACAGTTTTAGGACGGTTCTCTAGTCACTGTAGGCAGGGCTCTGGGAAGGGCACGAGTGTTCTCTACATCAACAGGGTGCTTTCATAGCCTGGGTGGGAGCTCCTCCTGAGACGCTCTAGAGCTAAAAGGAAACTTGACGTGAGTCCTTTCCTCTAGGTAAAGCCGTGAATAGCCTGCCGAAGCGGAAGCTTGGAACAGAGTCCTTGAAGCATTAGCTTTAGGTCTGTTTTCTTTTAAAGTTAGTAAGCTTTCAGGACACCGAGGACCTCGCGTGGGCACCCTATTCCCTGCAAGAACACCTAGTACCGGCAGGCTCCACTAGGCTGCTAAGAAACATCCAGGCCCAGAAACCTTTCCCAGTCACTCTGTGTATGCTGAGTGTAGGGCAACACACTGCATTCTTCCTTGGGAGAGCTGGATTTCCTCAGCACTCCAACAGCTCCAGGAAATCTGTTCTCCCACGTCCTACACGTCATGCAAATCTGCCTCATAGCCCTAGGCTGAGCGGCACTGAGAAACCAAAACTGCTTTGCATTCCTCGTACAGAGTCATACCTTAAGACCCCATACTTAGAGGAGAAAGTCGGCTTGCGTTCCTGCCTTAACCACAGCACAGTCCTCCTCTTACACTGCAGGGTTTTAGAAGAAGCTAAGCCCCGATAGCGTACCTAGAGCGTTCCTTGGGAGAGGCAGTTGGCTACACGGAGAACTCCGTGCCAAGGTAACGTTATTCAGGGAAGGGACCAGTGTGTAGCTAGAGTGTATATTTACTTGGAGAAATCACAAGGAGGTAGGCTGCGTGTTCGCTGGAAACGGGGACCTGATGGCACAGGCCTTGCCTTCCCATTTTGAATGCTCCATTCATGCTGCCTTGAAACTACCTAAAAAACAGTTTTAGGACGGTTCTCTAGTCACTGTAGGCAGGGCTCTGGGAAGGGCACGAGTGTTCTCTACATCAACAGGGTGCTTTCATAGCCTGGGTGGGAGATCCTCCTGAGACGCTCTAGAGCTAAAAGGAAACTTGACGTGAGTCCTTTCCTCTAGGTAAAGCCGTGAATAGCCTGCCGAAGCGGAAGCTTGGAACAGAGTCCTTGAAGCATTAGCTTTAGGTCTGTTTTCTTTTAAAGTTAGTAAGCTTTCAGGACACCGAGGACCTCGCGTGGGCACCCTATTCCCTGCAAGAACACCTAGTACCGGCAGGCTCCACTAGGCTGCTAAGAAACATCCAGGCCCAGAAACCTTTCCCAGTCACTCTGTGTATGCTGAGTGTAGGGCAACACACTGCATTCTTCCTTGGGAGAGCTGGATTTCCTCAGCACTCCAACAGCTCCAGGAAATCTGTTCTCTCACGTCCTACACGTCATGCAAATCTGCCTCATAGCCCTAGGCTGAGCGGCACTGAGAAACCAAAACTGCTTTGCATTCCTCGTACAGAGTCACACCTTAAGACCCCATACTTAGAGGAGAAAGTCGGCTTGCGTTCCTGCCTTAACCACAGCACAGTTTTTCCTCTTACACTGCAGGGTGTTAGAAGAAGTTAAGCCCCGATAGCGTACCTAGAGCGTTCTTTGGGAGAGGCAGTTGGCTACACGGAGAACTCCGTGCCAAGGAAAGTTTATTCAGGGAAGGGACCAGTGTGTAGCTAGAGGGTATATTTACTCAGTAGAAATCACAAGGAGGTAGGCTGCGTGTTCCCTGGAAACGGGGACCTGATGGCACAGGCCTTGCCTTCCTATTTTGAATGCTCCATTCATGCTGCCTTGAAACCACCTAAATAACAGTTTTAGGACGGTTCTCTAGTCACTGTAGGCAGGGCTCTGGGAAGGGCACGAGTGTTCTCTACATCAACAGGGTGCTTTCATAGCCTGGGTGGGAGCTCCTCCTGAGACGCTCTAGAGCTAAAAGGAAACTTGACGTGAGTCCTGTCCTCAAGGTAAAGCCTTGAATAGCCTGCCGAAGCGGAAGCTTGGAGCAGAGTCCTTGAAGCCTTAGCTTTAGGTCTCTTTTCTTTTAAGGCTAGTAAGCTTTCAGGACACTGAGGACCTCGCGTGGGCACCCTATTCCCTGCAAGAACACCTAGTACCGGCAGGCTCCACTAGGCTGCTAAGAAACATCCAGGCCCGGAAACCTTTCCCAGTCACTCTGTGTATGCTGAGTGTAGGGCATCACACTGCACTCTTCCTTGGGAGAGCTGGATTTCCTCAGCACTCGAATAGCTCCAGGAAATCTGTTCTCTCAGGTCCTACATGTCAGGCAAATCTGCCTCATAGCCCTAGGCTGAGCGGCACTGACAAACCAAAACTGCTTTGCATTCCTCGTACAGAGTCATACCTTAAGACCCCATACTTAGAGGAGAAAGTCGGCTTGCGTTCCTGCCTTAACCACAGCACAGTCCTCCTCTTACACTGCAGGGTTTTAGAAGAAGCTAAGCCCCGATAGCGTACCTAGAGCGTTCCTTGGGAGAGGCAGTTGGCTACACGGAGAACTCCGTGCCAAGGTAACGTTATTCAGGGAAGGGACCAGTGTGTAGCTAGAGTGTATATTTACTTGGAGAAATCACAAGGAGGTAGGCTGCGTGTTCGCTGGAAACGGGGACCTGATGGCACAGGCCTTGCCTTCCCATTTTGAATGCTCCATTCATGCTGCCTTGAAACTATCTAAAAAACAGTTTTAGGACGGTTCTCTAGTCACTGTAGGCAGGGCTCTGGGAAGGGCACGAGTGTTCTCTACATCAACAGGGTGCTTTCATAGCCTGGGTGGGAGCTCCTCCTGAGACGCTCTAGAGCTAAAAGGAAACTTGACGTGAGTCCTTTCCTCTAGGTAAAGCCGTGAATAGCCTGCCGAAGCGGAAGCTTGGAACAGAGTCCTTGAAGCATTAGCTTTAGGTCTGTTTTCTTTTAAAGTTAGTAAGCTTTCAGGACACCGAGGACCTCGCGTGGGCACCCTATTCCCTGCAAGAACACCTAGTACCGGCAGGCTCCACTAGGCTGCTAAGAAACATCCAGGCCCAGAAACCTTTCCCAGTCACTCTGTGTATGCTGAGTGTAGGGCAACACACTGCATTCTTCCTTGGGAGAGCTGGATTTCCTCAGCACTCCAACAGCTCCAGGAAATCTGTTCTCCCACGTCCTACACGTCATGCAAATCTGCCTCATAGCCCTAGGCTGAGCGGCACTGAGAAACCAAAACTGCTTTGCATTCCTCGTACAGAGTCATACCTTAAGACCCCATACTTAGAGGAGAAAGTCGGCTTGCGTTCCTGCCTTAACCACAGCACAGTCCTCCTCTTACACTGCAGGGTTTTAGAAGAAGCTAAGCCCCGATAGCGTACCTAGAGCGTTCCTTGGGAGAGGCAGTTGGCTACACGGAGAACTCCGTGCCAAGGTAACGTTATTCAGGGAAGGGACCAGTGTGTAGCTAGAGTGTATATTTACTTGGAGAAATCACAAGGAGGTAGGCTGCGTGTTCGCTGGAAACGGGGACCTGATGGCACAGGCCTTGCCTTCCCATTTTGAATGCTCCATTCATGCTGCCTTGAAACTACCTAAAAAACAGTTTTAGGACGGTTCTCTAGTCACTGTAGGCAGGGCTCTGGGAAGGGCACGAGTGTTCTCTACATCAACAGGGTGCTTTCATAGCCTGGGTGGGAGATCCTCCTGAGACGCTCTAGAGCTAAAAGGAAACTTGACGTGAGTCCTTTCCTCTAGGTAAAGCCGTGAATAGCCTGCCGAAGCGGAAGCTTGGAACAGAGTCCTTGAAGCATTAGCTTTAGGTCTGTTTTCTTTTAAAGTTAGTAAGCTTTCAGGACACCGAGGACCTCGCGTGGGCACCCTATTCCCTGCAAGAACACCTAGTACCGGCAGGCTCCACTAGGCTGCTAAGAAACATCCAGGCCCAGAAACCTTTCCCAGTCACTCTGTGTATGCTGAGTGTAGGGCAACACACTGCATTCTTCCTTGGGAGAGCTGGATTTCCTCAGCACTCCAACAGCTCCAGGAAATCTGTTCTCTCACGTCCTACACGTCATGCAAATCTGCCTCATAGCCCTAGGCTGAGCGGCACTGAGAAACCAAAACTGCTTTGCATTCCTCGTACAGAGTCACACCTTAAGACCCCATACTTAGAGGAGAAAGTCGGCTTGCGTTCCTGCCTTAACCACAGCACAGTTTTTCCTCTTACACTGCAGGGTGTTAGAAGAAGTTAAGCCCCGATAGCGTACCTAGAGCGTTCTTTGGGAGAGGCAGTTGGCTACACGGAGAACTCCTTGCCAAGGAAAGTTTATTCAGGGAAGGGACCAGTGTGTAGCTAGAGGGTATATTTACTCAGTAGAAATCACAAGGAGGTAGGCTGCGTGTTCCCTGGAAACGGGGACCTGATGGCACAGGCCTTGCCTTCCTATTTTGAATGCTCCATTCATGCTGCCTTGAAACCACCTAAATAACAGTTTTAGGACGGTTCTCTAGTCACTGTAGGCAGGGCTCTGGGAAGGGCACGAGTGTTCTCTACATCAACAGGGTGCTTTCATAGCCTGGGTGGGAGCTCCTCCTGAGACGCTCTAGAGCTAAAAGGAAACTTGACGTGAGTCCTGTCCTCAAGGTAAAGCCTTGAATAGCCTGCCGAAGCGGAAGCTTGGAGCAGAGTCCTTGAAGCCTTAGCTTTAGGTCTCTTTTCTTTTAAGGCTAGTAAGCTTTCAGGACACTGAGGACCTCGCGTGGGCACCCTATTCCCTGCAAGAACACCTAGTACCGGCAGGCTCCACTAGGCTGCTAAGAAACATCCAGGCCCGGAAACCTTTCCCAGTCACTCTGTGTATGCTGAGTGTAGGGCATCACACTGCACTCTTCCTTGGGAGAGCTGGATTTCCTCAGCACTCGAATAGCTCCAGGAAATCTGTTCTCTCAGGTCCTACATGTCAGGCAAATCTGCCTCATAGCCCTAGGCTGAGCGGCACTGACAAACCAAAACTGCTTTGCATTCCTCGTACAGAGTCATACCTTAAGACCCCATACTTAGAGGAGAAAGTCGGCTTGCGTTCCTGCCTTAACCACAGCACAGTCCTCCTCTTACACTGCAGGGTTTTAGAAGAAGCTAAGCCCCGATAGCGTACCTAGAGCGTTCCTTGGGAGAGGCAGTTGGCTACACGGAGAACTCCGTGCCAAGGTAACGTTATTCAGGGAAGGGACCAGTGTGTAGCTAGAGTGTATATTTACTTGGAGAAATCACAAGGAGGTAGGCTGCGTGTTCGCTGGAAACGGGGACCTGATGGCACAGGCCTTGCCTTCCCATTTTGAATGCTCCATTCATGCTGCCTTGAAACTACCTAAAAAACAGTTTTAGGACGGTTCTCTAGTCACTGTAGGCAGGGCTCTGGGAAGGGCACGAGTGTTCTCTACATCAACAGGGTGCTTTCATAGCCTGGGTGGGAGCTCCTCCTGAGACGCTCTAGAGCTAAAAGGAAACTTGACGTGAGTCCTTTCCTCTAGGTAAAGCCGTGAATAGCCTGCCGAAGCGGAAGCTTGGAACAGAGTCCTTGAAGCATTAGCTTTAGGTCTGTTTTCTTTTAAAGTTAGTAAGCTTTCAGGACACCGAGGACCTCGCGTGGGCACCCTATTCCCTGCAAGAACACCTAGTACCGGCAGGCTCCACTAGGCTGCTAAGAAACATCCAGGCCCAGAAACCTTTCCCAGTCACTCTGTGTATGCTGAGTGTAGGGCAACACACTGCATTCTTCCTTGGGAGAGCTGGATTTCCTCAGCACTCCAACAGCTCCAGGAAATCTGTTCTCCCACGTCCTACACGTCATGCAAATCTGCCTCATAGCCCTAGGCTGAGCGGCACTGAGAAACCAAAACTGCTTTGCATTCCTCGTACAGAGTCATACCTTAAGACCCCATACTTAGAGGAGAAAGTCGGCTTGCGTTCCTGCCTTAACCACAGCACAGTCCTCCTCTTACACTGCAGGGTTTTAGAAGAAGCTAAGCCCCGATAGCGTACCTAGAGCGTTCCTTGGGAGAGGCAGTTGGCTACACGGAGAACTCCGTGCCAAGGTAACGTTATTCAGGGAAGGGACCAGTGTGTAGCTAGAGTGTATATTTACTTGGAGAAATCACAAGGAGGTAGGCTGCGTGTTCGCTGGAAACGGGGACCTGATGGCACAGGCCTTGCCTTCCCATTTTGAATGCTCCATTCATGCTGCCTTGAAACTACCTAAAAAACAGTTTTAGGACGGTTCTCTAGTCACTGTAGGCAGGGCTCTGGGAAGGGCACGAGTGTTCTCTACATCAACAGGGTGCTTTCATAGCCTGGGTGGGAGCTCCTCCTGAGACGCTCTAGAGCTAAAAGGAAACTTGACGTGAGTCCTTTCCTCTAGGTAAAGACGTGAATAGCCTGCCGAAGCGGAAGCTTGGAACAGAGTCCTTGAAGCATTAGCTTTAGGTCTGTTTTCTTTTAAAGTTAGTAAGCTTTCAGGACACCGAGGACCTCGCGTGGGCACCCTATTCCCTGCAAGAACACCTAGTACCGGCAGGCTCCACTAGGCTGCTAAGAAACATCCAGGCCCGGAAACCTTTCCCAGTCACTCTGTGTATGCTGAGTGTAGGGCATCACACTGCACTCTTCCTTGGGAGAGCTGGATTTCCTCAGCACTCGAATAGCTCCAGGAAATCTGTTCTCTCAGGTCCTACATGTCAGGCAAATCTGC
The DNA here is from genome assembly GCF_028023285.1 of Balaenoptera ricei. Lineage (NCBI taxonomy): Eukaryota > Metazoa > Chordata > Mammalia > Artiodactyla > Balaenopteridae > Balaenoptera > Balaenoptera ricei. The sequence continues at coordinate 61,431,442 of NC_082652.1, forward strand.
CTCATAGCCCTAGGCTGAGCGGCACTGACAAACCAAAACTGCTTTGCATTCCTCGTACAGAGTCATACCTTAAGACCCCATACTTAGAGGAGAAAGTCGGCTTGCGTTCCTGCCTTAACCACGGCACAGTCCTCCTCTTACACTGCAGGGTTTTAGAAGAAGCTAAGCCCCGATAGCGTACCTAGAGCGTTCCTTGGGAGAGGCAGTTGGCTACACGGAGAACTCCGTGCCAAGGTAACGTTATTCAGGGAAGGGACCAGTGTGTAGCTAGAGTGTATATTTACTTGGAGAAATCACAAGGAGGTAGGCTGCGTGTTCGCTGGAAACGGGGACCTGATGGCACAGGCCTTGCCTTCCCATTTTGAATGCTCCATTCATGCTGCCTTGAAACTACCTAAAAAACAGTTTTAGGACGGTTCTCTAGTCACTGTAGGCAGGGCTCTGGGAAGGGCACGAGTGTTCTCTACATCAACAGGGTGCTTTCATAGCCTGGGTGGGAGCTCCTCCTGAGACGCTCTAGAGCTAAAAGGAAACTTGACGTGAGTCCTTTCCTCTAGGTAAAGACGTGAATAGCCTGCCGAAGCGGAAGCTTGGAACAGAGTCCTTGAAGCATTAGCTTTAGGTCTGTTTTCTTTTAAAGTTAGTAAGCTTTCAGGACACCGAGGACCTCGCGTGGGCACCCTATTCCCTGCAAGAACACCTAGTACCGGCAGGCTCCACTAGGCTGCTAAGAAACATCCAGGCCCGGAAACCTTTCCCAGTCACTCTGTGTATGCTGAGTGTAGGGCATCACACTGCACTCTTCCTTGGGAGAGCTGGATTTCCTCAGCACTCGAATAGCTCCAGGAAATCTGTTCTCTCAGGTCCTACATGTCAGGCAAATCTGCCTCATAGCCCTAGGCTGAGCGGCACTGACAAACCAAAACTGCTTTGCATTCCTCGTACAGAGTCACACCTTAAGACCCCATACTTAGAGGAGAAAGTCGGCTTGCGTTCCTGCCTTAACCACAGCACAGTCCTCCTCTTACACTGCAGGGTTTTAGAAGAAGCCAAGCCCCGAGAGCGTACCTAGAGCGTTCCTTGGGAGAGGCAGTTGGCTACACGGAGAACTCCGTGCCAAGGTAACGTTATTCAGGGAAGGGACCAGTGTGTAGCTAGAGTGTATATTTACTTGGAGAAATCACAAGGAGGTAGGCTGCGTGTTCGCTGGAAACGGGGACCTGATGGCACAGGCCTTGCCTTCCCATTTTGAATGCTCCATTCATGCTGCCTTGAAACTACCTTAATAACAGTTTTAGGACGGTTCTCTAGTCACTGTAGGCAGGGCTCTGGGAAGGGCACGAGTGTTCTCTACATCGACAGGGTGCTTTCATAGCCTGGGTGGGAGCTCCTCCTGAGACGCTCTAGAGCTAAAAGGAAACTTGACGTGAGTCCTGTCCTCAAGGTAAAGCCTTGAATAGCCTGCCGTAGCGGAAGCTTGGAGCAGAGTCCTTGAAGCATTAGCTTTAGGTCTCTTTTCTTTTAAGGTTAGTAAGCTTTCAGGACACCGAGGACCTCGCGTGGGCACCCTATTCCCTGCAAGAACACCTAGTACCGGCAGGCTCCACTAGGCTGCTAAGAAGCATCCAGGCCCAGAAACTTTTCCCAGTCACTCTGTGTATGCTGAGTGTAGGGCAACACACTGCATTCTTCCTTGGGAGAGCTGGATTTCCTCAGCACTCCAACAGCTCCAGGAAATCTGTTCTCTCACGTCCTACACGTCATGCAAATCTGCCTCATAGCCCTAGGCTGAGCGGCACTGAGAAACCAAAACTGCTTTGCATTCCTCGTACAGAGTCATACCTTAAGAGCCCATACTTAGAGGAGAAAGTCGGCTTGCGTTCCTGCCTTAACCACAGCACAGTTTTTCCTCTTACACTGCAGGGTGTTAGAAGAAGTTAAGCCCCGATAGCGTACCTAGAGCGTTCTTTGGGAGAGGCAGTTGGCTACACGGAGAACTCCGTGCCAAGGAAAGGTTATTCAGGGAAGGGACCAGTGTGTAGCTAGAGGGTATATTTACTCAGTAGAAATCACAAGGAGGTAGGCTGCGTGTTCCCTGGAAACGGGGACCTGATGGCACAGGCCTTGCCTTCCTATTTTGAATGCTCCATTCATGCTGCCTTGAAACCACCTAAATAACAGTTTTAGGACGGTTCTCTAGTCACTGTAGGCAGGGCTCTGGGAAGGGCACGAGTGTTCTCTACATCAACAGGGTGCTTTCATAGCCTGGGTGGGAGCTCCTCCTGAGACGCTCTAGAGCTAAAAGGAAACTTGACGTGAGTCCTGTCCTCAAGGTAAAGCCTTGAATAGCCTGCCGAAGCGGAAGCTTGGAGCAGAGTCCTTGAAGCATTAGCTTTAGGTCTCTTTTCTTTTAAGGTTAGTAAGCTTTCAGGACACCGAGGACCTCGCGTGGGCACCCTATTCCCTGCAAGAACACCTAGTACCGGCAGGCTCCACTAGGCTGCTAAGAAACATCCAGGCCCGGAAACCTTTCCCAGTCACTCTGTGTATGCTGAGTGTAGGGCATCACACTGCACTCTTCCTTGGGAGAGCTGGATTTCCTCAGCACTCGAATAGCTCCAGGAAATCTGTTCTCTCAGGTCCTACATGTCAGGCAAATCTGCCTCATAGCCCTAGGCTGAGCGGCACTGACAAACCAAAACTGCTTTGCATTCCTCGTACAGAGTCATACCTTAAGACCCCATACTTAGAGGAGAAAGTCGGCTTGCGTTCCTGCCTTAACCACAGCACAGTCCTCCTCTTACACTGCAGGGTTTTAGATGAAGCCAAGCCCCGAGAGCGTACCTAGAGCGTTCCTTGGGAGAGGCAGTTGGCTACACGGAGAACTCCGTGCCAAGGTAACGTTATTCAGGGAAGGGACCAGTGTGTAGCTAGAGTGTATATTTACTTGGAGAAATCACAAGGAGGTAGGCTGCGTGTTCGCTGGAAACGGGGACCTGATGGCACAGGCCTTGCCTTCCCATTTTGAATGCTCCATTCATGCTGCCTTGAAACTACCTTAATAACAGTTTTAGGACGGTTCTCTAGTCACTGTAGGCAGGGCTCTGGGAAGGGCACGAGTGTTCTCTACATCAACAGGGTGCTTTCATAGCCTGGGTGGGAGATCCTCCTGAGACGCTCTAGAGCTAAAAGGAAACTTGACGTGAGTCCTTTCCTCTAGGTAAAGCCGTGAATAGCCTGCCGAAGCGGAAGCTTGGAACAGAGTCCTTGAAGCATTAGCTTTAGGTCTGTTTTCTTTTAAAGTTAGTAAGCTTTCAGGACACCGAGGACCTCGCGTGGGCACCCTATTCCCTGCAAGAACACCTAGTACCGGCAGGCTCCACTAGGCTGCTAAGAAACATCCAGGCCCAGAAACCTTTCCCAGTCACTCTGTGTATGCTGAGTGTAGGGCAACACACTGCATTCTTCCTTGGGAGAGCTGGATTTCCTCAGCACTCCAACAGCTCCAGGAAATCTGTTCTCTCACGTCCTACACGTCATGCAAATCTGCCTCATAGCCCTAGGCTGAGCGGCACTGAGAAACCAAAACTGCTTTGCATTCCTCGTACAGAGTCACACCTTAAGACCCCATACTTAGAGGAGAAAGTCGGCTTGCGTTCCTGCCTTAACCACAGCACAGTTTTTCCTCTTACACTGCAGGGTGTTAGAAGAAGTTAAGCCCCGATAGCGTACCTAGAGCGTTCTTTGGGAGAGACAGTTGGCTACACGGAGAACTCCGTGCCAAGGAAAGGTTATTCAGGGAAGGGACCAGTGTGTAGCTAGAGGGTATATTTACTCAGTAGAAATCACAAGGAGGTAGGCTGCGTGTTCCCTGGAAACGGGGACCTGATGGCACAGGCCTTGCCTTCCTATTTTGAATGCTCCATTCATGCTGCCTTGAAACCACCTAAATAACAGTTTTAGGACGGTTCTCTAGTCACTGTAGGCAGGGCTCTGGGAAGGGCACGAGTGTTCTCTACATCAACAGGGTGCTTTCATAGCCTGGGTGGGAGCTCCTCCTGAGACGCTCTAGAGCTAAAAGGAAACTTGACGTGAGTCCTGTCCTCAAGGTAAAGCCTTGAATAGCCTGCCGAAGCGGAAGCTTGGAGCAGAGTCCTTGAAGCCTTAGCTTTAGGTCTCTTTTCTTTTAAGGCTAGTAAGCTTTCAGGACACCGAGGACCTCGCGTGGGCACCCTATTCCCTGCAAGAACACCTAGTACCGGCAGGCTCCACTAGGCTGCTAAGAAACATCCAGGCCCGGAAACCTTTCCCAGTCACTCTGTGTATGCTGAGTGTAGGGCATCACACTGCACTCTTCCTTGGGAGAGCTGGATTTCCTCAGCACTCGAATAGCTCCAGGAAATCTGTTCTCTCAGGTCCTACATGTCAGGCAAATCTGCCTCATAGCCCTAGGCTGAGCGGCACTGACAAACCAAAACTGCTTTGCATTCCTCGTACAGAGTCATACCTTAAGACCCCATACTTAGAGGAGAAAGTCGGCTTGCGTTCCTGCCTTAACCACAGCACAGTCCTCCTCTTACACTGCAGGGTTTTAGAAGAAGCTAAGCCCCGATAGCGTACCTAGAGCGTTCCTTGGGAGAGGCAGTTGGCTACACGGAGAACTCCGTGCCAAGGTAACGTTATTCAGGGAAGGGACCAGTGTGTAGCTAGAGTGTATATTTACTTGGAGAAATCACAAGGAGGTAGGCTGCGTGTTCGCTGGAAACGGGGACCTGATGGCACAGGCCTTGCCTTCCCATTTTGAATGCTCCATTCATGCTGCCTTGAAACTACCTAAAAAACAGTTTTAGGACGGTTCTCTAGTCACTGTAGGCAGGGCTCTGGGAAGGGCACGAGTGTTCTCTACATCAACAGGGTGCTTTCATAGCCTGGGTGGGAGCTCCTCCTGAGACGCTCTAGAGCTAAAAGGAAACTTGACGTGAGTCCTTTCCTCTAGGTAAAGCCGTGAATAGCCTGCCGAAGCGGAAGCTTGGAACAGAGTCCTTGAAGCATTAGCTTTAGGTCTGTTTTCTTTTAAAGTTAGTAAGCTTTCAGGACACCGAGGACCTCGCGTGGGCACCCTATTCCCTGCAAGAACACCTAGTACCGGCAGGCTCCACTAGGCTGCTAAGAAACATCCAGGCCCAGAAACCTTTCCCAGTCACTCTGTGTATGCTGAGTGTAGGGCAACACACTGCATTCTTCCTTGGGAGAGCTGGATTTCCTCAGCACTCCAACAGCTCCAGGAAATCTGTTCTCCCACGTCCTACACGTCATGCAAATCTGCCTCATAGCCCTAGGCTGAGCGGCACTGAGAAACCAAAACTGCTTTGCATTCCTCGTACAGAGTCATACCTTAAGACCCCATACTTAGAGGAGAAAGTCGGCTTGCGTTCCTGCCTTAACCACAGCACAGTCCTCCTCTTACACTGCAGGGTTTTAGAAGAAGCTAAGCCCCGATAGCGTACCTAGAGCGTTCCTTGGGAGAGGCAGTTGGCTACACGGAGAACTCCGTGCCAAGGTAACGTTATTCAGGGAAGGGACCAGTGTGTAGCTAGAGTGTATATTTACTTGGAGAAATCACAAGGAGGTAGGCTGCGTGTTCGCTGGAAACGGGGACCTGATGGCACAGGCCTTGCCTTCCCATTTTGAATGCTCCATTCATGCTGCCTTGAAACTACCTAAAAAACAGTTTTAGGACGGTTCTCTAGTCACTGTAGGCAGGGCTCTGGGAAGGGCACGAGTGTTCTCTCCATCAACAGGGTGCTTTCATAGCCTGGGTGGGAGCTCCTCCTGAGACGCTCTAGAGCTAAAAGGAAACTTGACGTGAGTCCTTTCCTCTAGGTAAAGACGTGAATAGCCTGCCGAAGCGGAAGCTTGGAACAGAGTCCTTGAAGCAGTAGCTTTAGGTCTGTTTTCTTTTAAAGTTAGTAAGCTTTCAGGACACCGAGGACCTCGCGTGGGCACCCTATTCCCTGCAAGAACACCTAGTACCGGCAGGCTCCACTAGGCTGCTAAGAAACATCCAGGCCCAGAAACCTTTCCCAGTCACTCTGTGTATGCTGAGTGTAGGGCAACACACTGCATTCTTCCTTGGGAGAGCTGGATTTCCTCAGCACTCCAACAGCTCCAGGAAATCTGTTCTCTCACGTCCTACACGTCATGCAAATCTGCCTCATAGCCCTAGGCTGAGCGGCACTGACAAACCAAAACTGCTTTGCATTCCTCGTACAGAGTCATACCTTAAGAGCCCATACTTAGAGGAGAAAGTCGGCTTGCGTTCCTGCCTTAACCACAGCACAGTTTTTCCTCTTACACTGCAGGGTGTTAGAAGAAGTTAAGCCCCGATAGCGTACCTAGAGCGTTCTTTGGGAGAGGCAGTTGGCTACACGGAGAACTCCGTGCCAAGGAAAGGTTATTCAGGGAAGGGACCAGTGTGTAGCTAGAGGGTATATTTACTCAGTAGAAATCACAAGGAGGTAGGCTGCGTGTTCCCTGGAAACGGGGACCTGATGGCACAGGCCTTGCCTTCCCATTTTGAATGCTCCATTCATGCTGCCTTGAAACCACCTAAATAACAGTTTTAGGACGGTTCTCTAGTCACTGTAGGCAGGGCTCTGGGAAGGGCACGAGTGTTCTCTACATCAACAGGGTGCTTTCATAGCCTGGGTGGGAGCTCCTCCTGAGACGCTCTAGAGCTAAAAGGAAACTTGACGTGAGTCCTGTCCTCAAGGTAAAGCCTTGAATAGCCTGCCGAAGTGGAAGCTTGGAGCAGAGTCCTTGAAGCATTAGCTTTAGGTCTCTTTTCTTTTAAGGTTAGTAAGCTTTCAGGACACCGAGGACCTCGCGTGGGCACCCTATTCCCTGCAAGAACACCTAGTACCGGCAGGCTCCACTAGGCTGCTAAGAAACATCCAGGCCCGGAAACCTTTCCCAGTCACTCTGTGTATGCTGAGTGTAGGGCATCACACTGCACTCTTCCTTGGGAGAGCTGGATTTCCTCAGCACTCGAATAGCTCCAGGAAATCTGTTCTCTCAGGTCCTACATGTCAGGCAAATCTGCCTCATAGCCCTAGGCTGAGCGGCACTGACAAACCAAAACTGCTTTGCATTCCTCGTACAGAGTCATACCTTAAGACCCCATACTTAGAGGAGAAAGTCGGCTTGCGTTCCTGCCTTAACCACAGCACAGTCCTCCTCTTACACTGCAGGGTTTTAGAAGAAGCCAAGCCCCGAGAGCGTACCAAGAGCGTTCCTTGGGAGAGGCAGTTGGCTACACGGAGAACTCCGTGCCAAGGTAACGTTATTCAGGGAAGGGACCAGTGTGTAGCTAGAGTGTATATTTACTTGGAGAAATCACAAGGAGGTAGGCTGCGTGTTCGCTGGAAACGGGGACCTGATGGCACAGGCCTTGCTTTCCCATTTTCAATGCTCCATTCATGCTGCCTTGAAACTACCTAAAAAACAGTTTTAGGACGGTTCTCTAGTCACTGTAGGCAGGGCTCTGGGAAGGGCACGAGTGTTCTCTACATCAACAGGGTGCTTTCATAGCCTGGGTGGGAGCTCCTCCTGAGACGCTCTAGAGCTAAAAGGAAACTTGACGTGAGTCCTTTCCTCTAGGTAAAGACGTGAATAGCCTGCCGAAGCGGAAGCTTGGAACAGAGTCCTTGAAGCATTAGCTTTAGGTCTGTTTTCTTTTAAAGTTAGTAAGCTTTCAGGACACCGAGGACCTCGCGTGGGCACCCTATTCCCTGCAAGAACACCTAGTACCGGCAGGCTCCACTAGGCTGCTAAGAAACATCCAGGCCCAGAAACCTTTCCCAGTCACTCTGTGTATGCTGAGTGTAGGGCAACACACTGCATTCTTCCTTGGGAGAGCTGGATTTCCTCAGCACTCCAACAGCTCCAGGAAATCTGTTCTCTCACGTCCTACACGTCATGCAAATCTGCCTCATAGCCCTAGGCTGAGCGGCACTGACAAACCAAAACTGCTTTGCATTCCTCGTACAGAGTCATACCTTAAGAGCCCATACTTAGAGGAGAAAGTCGGCTTGCGTTCCTGCCTTAACCACAGCACAGTTTTTCCTCTTACACTGCAGGGTGTTAGAAGAAGTTAAGCCCCGATAGCGTACCTAGAGCGTTCTTTGGGAGAGGCAGTTGGCTACACGGAGAACTCCGTGCCAAGGAAAGGTTATTCAGGGAAGGGACCAGTGTGTAGCTAGAGGGTATATTTACTCAGTAGAAATCACAAGGAGGTAGGCTGCGTGTTCCCTGGAAACGGGGACCTGATGGCACAGGCCTTGCCTTCCCATTTTGAATGCTCCATTCATGCTGCCTTGAAACCACCTAAATAACAGTTTTAGGACGGTTCTCTAGTCACTGTAGGCAGGGCTCTGGGAAGGGCACGAGTGTTCTCTACATCAACAGGGTGCTTTCATAGCCTGGGTGGGAGCTCCTCCTGAGATGCTCTAGAGCTAAAAGGAAACTTGACGTGAGTCCTGTCCTCAAGGTAAAGCCTTGAATAGCCTGCCGAAGTGGAAGCTTGGAACAGAGTCCTTGAAGCATTAGCTTTAGGTCTCTTTTCTTTTAAGGTTAGTAAGCTTTCAGGACACCGAGGACCTCGCGTGGGCACCCTATTCCCTACAAGAACACCTAGTACCGGCAGGCTCCACTAGGCTGCTAAGAAACATCCAGGCCCGGAAACCTTTCCCAGTCACTCTGTGTATGCTGAGTGTAGGGCATCACACTGCACTCTTCCTTGGGAGAGCTGGATTTCCTCAGCACTCGAATAGCTCCAGGAAATCTGTTCTCTCAGGTCCTACATGTCAGGCAAATCTGCCTCATAGCCCTAGGCTGAGCGGCACTGACAAACCAAAACTGCTTTGCATTCCTCGTACAGAGTCATACCTTAAGACCCCATACTTAGAGGAGAAAGTCGGCTTGCGTTCCTGCCTTAACCACAGCACAGTCCTCCTCTTACACTGCAGGGTTTTAGAAGAAGCCAAGCCCCGAGAGCGTACCTAGAGCGTTCCTTGGGAGAGGCAGTTGGCTACACGGAGAACTCCGTGCCAAGGTAACGTTATTCAGGGAAGGGACCAGTGTGTAGCTAGAGTGTATATTTACTTGGAGAAATCACAAGGAGGTAGGCTGCGTGTTCGCTGGAAACGGGGACCTGATGGCACAGGCCTTGCCTTCCCATTTTGAATGCTCCATTCATGCTGCCTTGAAACTACCTTAATAACAGTTTTAGGACGGTTCTCTAGTCACTGTAGGCAGGGCTCTGGGAAGGGCACGAGTGTTCTCTACATCGACAGGGTGCTTTCATAGCCTGGGTGGGAGCTCCTCCTGAGACGCTCTAGAGCTAAAAGGAAACTTGACGTGAGTCCTTTCCTCTACGTAAAGCCGTGAATAGCCTGCCGATGCGGAAGCTTGGAACAGAGTCCTTGAAGCATTAGCTTTAGGTCTGTTTTCTTTTAAAGTTAGTAAGCTTTCAGGACACCGAGGACCTCGCGTGGGCACCCTATTCCCTGCAAGAACACCTAGTACCGGCAGGCTCCACTAGGCTGCTAAGAAACATCCAGGCCCAGAAACCTTTCCCAGTCACTCTGTGTATGCTGAGTGTAGGGCAACACACTGCATTCTTCCTTGGGAGAGCTGGATTTCCTCAGCACTCCAACAGCTCCAGGAAATCTGTTCTCTCACGTCCTACACGTCATGCAAATCTGCCTCATAGCCCTAGGCTGAGCGGCACTGAGAAACCAAAACTGCTTTGCATTCCTCGTACAGAGTCATACCTTAAGAGCCCATACTTAGAGGAGAAAGTCGGCTTGCGTTCCTGCCTTAACCACAGCACAGTCCTCCTCTTACACTGCAGGGTTTTAGAAGAAGCTAAGCCCCGATAGCGTACCTAGAGCGTTCCTTGGGAGAGGCAGTTGGCTACACGGAGAACTCCGTGCCAAGGTAACGTTATTCAGGGAAGGGACCAGTGTAGCTAGAGTGTATATTTACTTGGAGAAATCACAAGGAGGTAGGCTGCGTGTTCGCTGGAAACGGGGACCTGATGGCACAGGCCTTGCTTTCCCATTTTCAATGCTCCATTCATGCTGCCTTGAAACTACCTAAAAAACAGTTTTAGGACGGTTCTCTAGTCACTGTAGGCAGGGCTCTGGGAAGGGAACGAGTGTTCTCTCCATCAACAGGGTGCTTTCATAGCCTGGGTGGGAGCTCCTCCTGAGACGCTCTAGAGCTAAAAGGAAACTTGACGTGAGTCCTTTCCTCTAGGTAAAGCCGTGAATAGCCTGCCGAAGCGGAAGCTTGGAACTGAGTCCTTGAAGCATTAGCTTTAGGTCTGTTTCTTTTAAAGTTAGTAAGCTTTCAGGACACCGAGGACCTCGCGTGGGCACCCTATTCCCTGCAAGAACACCTAGTACCGGCAGGCTCCACTAGGCTGCTAAGAAGCATCCAGGCCCAGAAACCTTTCCCAGTCACTCTGTGTATGCTGAGTGTAGGGCAACACACTGCATTCTTCCTTGGGAGAGCTGGATTTCCTCAGCACTCCAACAGCTCCAGGAAATCTGTTCTCTCACGTCCTACACGTCATGCAAATCTGCCTCATAGCCCTAGGCTGAGCGGCACTGAGAAACCAAAACTGCTTTGCATTCCTCGTACAGAGTCATACCTTAAGACCCCATACTTAGAGGAGAAAGTCGGCTTGCGTTCCTGCCTTAACCACAGCACAGTTTTTCCTCTTACACTGCAGGGTGTTAGAAGAAGTTAAGCCCCGATAGCGTACCTAGAGCGTTCTTTGGGAGAGGCAGTTGGCTACACGGAGAACTCCGTGCCAAGGAAAGGTTATTCAGGGAAGGGACCAGTGTGTAGCTAGAGGGTATATTTACTCAGTAGAAATCCCAAGGAGGTAGGCTGCGTGTTCCCTGGAAACGGGGACCTGATGGCACAGGCCTTGCCTTCCCATTTTGAATGCTCCATTCATGCTGCCTTGAAACCACCTAAATAACAGTTTTAGGACGGTTCTCTAGTCACTGTAGGCAGGGCTCTGGGAAGGGCACGAGTGTTCTCTCCATCAACAGGGTGCTTTCATAGCCTGGGTGGGAGCTCCTCCTGAGACGCTCTAGAGCTAAAAGGAAACTTGATGTGAGTCCTGTCCTCAAGGTAAAGCCTTGAATAGCCTGCCGAAGCGGAAGCTTGGAGCAGAGTCCTTGAAGCATTAGCTTTAGGTCTCTTTTCTTTTAAGGTTAGTAAGCTTTCAGGACACCGAGGACCTCGCGTGGGCACCCTATTCCCTGCAAGAACACCTAGTACCGGCAGGCTCCACTAGGCTGCTAAGAAACATCCAGGCCTGGAAACCTTTCCCAGTCACTCTGTGTATGCTGAGTGTAGGGCATCACACTGCACTCTTCCTTGGGAGAGCTGGATTTCCTCAGCACTCGAATAGCTCCAGGAAATCTGTTCTCTCAGGTCCTACATGTCAGGCAAATCTGCCTCATAGCCCTAGGCTGAGCGGCACTGACAAACCAAAACTGCTTTGCATTCCTCGTACAGAGTCATACCTTAAGACCCCATACTTAGAGGAGAACGTCGGCTTGCGTTCCTGCCTTAACCACACCACAGTCCTCCTCTTACATTGCAGGGTTTTAGAAGAAGCTAAGCCCCGATAGCGTACCTAGAGCGTTCCTTGGGAGAGGCAGTTGGCTACACGGAGAACTCCGTGCCAAGGAAAGGTTATTCAGGGAAGGGACCAGTGTGTAGCTAGAGTGTATATTTACTTGGAGAAATCACAAGGAGGTAGGCTGCGTGTTCGCTGGAAACGGGGACCTGATGGCACAGGCCTTGCCTTCCCATTTTGAATGCTCCATTCATGCTGCCTTGAAACTACCTTAATAACAGTTTTAGGACGGTTCTCTAGTCACTGTAGGCAGGGCTCTGGGAAGGGCACGAGTGTTCTCTCCATCAACAGGGTGCTTTCATAGCCTGGGTGGGAGCTCCTCCTGAGACGCTCTGGAGCTAAAAGGAAACTTGACGTGAGTCCTGTCCTCAAGGTAAAGCCTTGAATAGCCTGCCGTAGCGGAAGCTTGGAGCAGAGTCCTTGAAGCATTAGCTTTAGGTCTCTTTTCTTTTAAGGTTAGTAAGCTTTCAGGACACCGAGGACCTCGCGTGGGCACCCTATTCCCTGCAAGAACACCTAGTACCGGCAGGCTCCACTAGGCTGCTAAGAAACATCCAGGCCCAGAAACCTTTCCCAGTCACTCTGTGTATGCTGAGTGTAGGGCAACACACTGCATTCTTCCTTGGGAGAGCTGGATTTCCTCAGCACTCCAACAGCTCCAGGAAATCTGTTCTCCCACGTCCTACACGTCATGCAAATCTGCCTCATAGCCCTAGGCTGAGCGGCACTGAGAAACCAAAACTGCTTTGCATTCCTCGTACAGAGTCATACCTTAAGACCCCATACTTAGAGGAGAAAGTCGGCTTGCGTTCCTGCCTTAACCACAGCACAGTCCTCCTCTTACACTGCAGGGTTTTAGAAGAAGCTAAGCCCCGATAGCGTACCTAGAGCGTTCCTTGGGAGAGGCAGTTGGCTACACGGAGAACTCCGTGCCAAGGTAACGTTATTCAGGGAAGGGACCAGTGTGTAGCTAGAGTGTATATTTACTTGGAGAAATCACAAGGAGGTAGGCTGCGTGTTCGCTGGAAACGGGGACCTGATGGCACAGGCCTTGCCTTCCCATTTTGAATGCTCCATTCATGCTGCCTTGAAACTACCTAAAAAACAGTTTTAGGACGGTTCTCTAGTCACTGTAGGCAGGGCTCTGGGAAGGGCACGAGTGTTCTCTACATCAACAGGGTGCTTTCATAGCCTGGGTGGGAGATCCTCCTGAGACGCTCTAGAGCTAAAAGGAAACTTGACGTGAGTCCTTTCCTCTAGGTAAAGCCGTGAATAGCCTGCCGAAGCGGAAGCTTGGAACAGAGTCCTTGAAGCATTAGCTTTAGGTCTGTTTTCTTTTAAAGTTAGTAAGCTTTCAGGACACCGAGGACCTCGCGTGGGCACCCTATTCCCTGCAAGAACACCTAGTACCGGCAGGCTCCACTAGGCTGCTAAGAAACATCCAGGCCCAGAAACCTTTCCCAGTCACTCTGTGTATGCTGAGTGTAGGGCAACACACTGCATTCTTCCTTGGGAGAGCTGGATTTCCTCAGCACTCCAACAGCTCCAGGAAATCTGTTCTCTCACGTCCTACACGTCATGCAAATCTGCCTCATAGCCCTAGGCTGAGCGGCACTGAGAAACCAAAACTGCTTTGCATTCCTCGTACAGAGTCACACCTTAAGACCCCATACTTAGAGGAGAAAGTCGGCTTGCGTTCCTGCCTTAACCACAGCACAGTTTTTCCTCTTACACTGCAGGGTGTTAGAAGAAGTTAAGCCCCGATAGCGTACCTAGAGCGTTCTTTGGGAGAGGCAGTTGGCTACACGGAGAACTCCGTGCCAAGGAAAGTTTATTCAGGGAAGGGACCAGTGTGTAGCTAGAGGGTATATTTACTCAGTAGAAATCACAAGGAGGTAGGCTGCGTGTTCCCTGGAAACGGGGACCTGATGGCACAGGCCTTGCCTTCCTATTTTGAATGCTCCATTCATGCTGCCTTGAAACCACCTAAATAACAGTTTTAGGACGGTTCTCTAGTCACTGTAGGCAGGGCTCTGGGAAGGGCACGAGTGTTCTCTACATCAACAGGGTGCTTTCATAGCCTGGGTGGGAGCTCCTCCTGAGACGCTCTAGAGCTAAAAGGAAACTTGACGTGAGTCCTGTCCTCAAGGTAAAGCCTTGAATAGCCTGCCGAAGCGGAAGCTTGGAGCAGAGTCCTTGAAGCCTTAGCTTTAGGTCTCTTTTCTTTTAAGGCTAGTAAGCTTTCAGGACACTGAGGACCTCGCGTGGGCACCCTATTCCCTGCAAGAACACCTAGTACCGGCAGGCTCCACTAGGCTGCTAAGAAACATCCAGGCCCGGAAACCTTTCCCAGTCACTCTGTGTATGCTGAGTGTAGGGCATCACACTGCACTCTTCCTTGGGAGAGCTGGATTTCCTCAGCACTCGAATAGCTCCAGGAAATCTGTTCTCTCAGGTCCTACATGTCAGGCAAATCTGCCTCATAGCCCTAGGCTGAGCGGCACTGACAAACCAAAACTGCTTTGCATTCCTCGTACAGAGTCATACCTTAAGACCCCATACTTAGAGGAGAAAGTCGGCTTGCGTTCCTGCCTTAACCACAGCACAGTCCTCCTCTTACACTGCAGGGTTTTAGAAGAAGCTAAGCCCCGATAGCGTACCTAGAGCGTTCCTTGGGAGAGGCAGTTGGCTACACGGAGAACTCCGTGCCAAGGTAACGTTATTCAGGGAAGGGACCAGTGTGTAGCTAGAGTGTATATTTACTTGGAGAAATCACAAGGAGGTAGGCTGCGTGTTCGCTGGAAACGGGGACCTGATGGCACAGGCCTTGCCTTCCCATTTTGAATGCTCCATTCATGCTGCCTTGAAACTATCTAAAAAACAGTTTTAGGACGGTTCTCTAGTCACTGTAGGCAGGGCTCTGGGAAGGGCACGAGTGTTCTCTACATCAACAGGGTGCTTTCATAGCCTGGGTGGGAGCTCCTCCTGAGACGCTCTAGAGCTAAAAGGAAACTTGACGTGAGTCCTTTCCTCTAGGTAAAGCCGTGAATAGCCTGCCGAAGCGGAAGCTTGGAACAGAGTCCTTGAAGCATTAGCTTTAGGTCTGTTTTCTTTTAAAGTTAGTAAGCTTTCAGGACACCGAGGACCTCGCGTGGGCACCCTATTCCCTGCAAGAACACCTAGTACCGGCAGGCTCCACTAGGCTGCTAAGAAACATCCAGGCCCAGAAACCTTTCCCAGTCACTCTGTGTATGCTGAGTGTAGGGCAACACACTGCATTCTTCCTTGGGAGAGCTGGATTTCCTCAGCACTCCAACAGCTCCAGGAAATCTGTTCTCCCACGTCCTACACGTCATGCAAATCTGCCTCATAGCCCTAGGCTGAGCGGCACTGAGAAACCAAAACTGCTTTGCATTCCTCGTACAGAGTCATACCTTAAGACCCCATACTTAGAGGAGAAAGTCGGCTTGCGTTCCTGCCTTAACCACAGCACAGTCCTCCTCTTACACTGCAGGGTTTTAGAAGAAGCTAAGCCCCGATAGCGTACCTAGAGCGTTCCTTGGGAGAGGCAGTTGGCTACACGGAGAACTCCGTGCCAAGGTAACGTTATTCAGGGAAGGGACCAGTGTGTAGCTAGAGTGTATATTTACTTGGAGAAATCACAAGGAGGTAGGCTGCGTGTTCGCTGGAAACGGGGACCTGATGGCACAGGCCTTGCCTTCCCATTTTGAATGCTCCATTCATGCTGCCTTGAAACTACCTTAATAACAGTTTTAGGACGGTTCTCTAGTCACTGTAGGCAGGGCTCTGGGAAGGGCACGAGTGTTCTCTACATCAACAGGGTGCTTTCATAGCCTGGGTGGGAGATCCTCCTGAGACGCTCTAGAGCTAAAAGGAAACTTGACGTGAGTCCTTTCCTCTAGGTAAAGCCGTGAATAGCCTGCCGAAGCGGAAGCTTGGAACAGAGTCCTTGAAGCATTAGCTTTAGGTCTGTTTTCTTTTAAAGTTAGTAAGCTTTCAGGACACCGAGGACCTCGCGTGGGCACCCTATTCCCTGCAAGAACACCTAGTACCGGCAGGCTCCACTAGGCTGCTAAGAAACATCCAGGCCCAGAAACCTTTCCCAGTCACTCTGTGTATGCTGAGTGTAGGGCAACACACTGCATTCTTCCTTGGGAGAGCTGGATTTCCTCAGCACTCCAACAGCTCCAGGAAATCTGTTCTCTCACGTCCTACACGTCATGCAAATCTGCCTCATAGCCCTAGGCTGAGCGGCACTGAGAAACCAAAACTGCTTTGCATTCCTCGTACAGAGTCACACCTTAAGACCCCATACTTAGAGGAGAAAGTCGGCTTGCGTTCCTGCCTTAACCACAGCACAGTTTTTCCTCTTACACTGCAGGGTGTTAGAAGAAGTTAAGCCCCGATAGCGTACCTAGAGCGTTCTTTGGGAGAGGCAGTTGGCTACACGGAGAACTCCTTGCCAAGGAAAGTTTATTCAGGGAAGGGACCAGTGTGTAGCTAGAGGGTATATTTACTCAGTAGAAATCACAAGGAGGTAGGCTGCGTGTTCCCTGGAAACGGGGACCTGATGGCACAGGCCTTGCCTTCCTATTTTGAATGCTCCATTCATGCTGCCTTGAAACCACCTAAATAACAGTTTTAGGACGGTTCTCTAGTCACTGTAGGCAGGGCTCTGGGAAGGGCACGAGTGTTCTCTACATCAACAGGGTGCTTTCATAGCCTGGGTGGGAGCTCCTCCTGAGACGCTCTAGAGCTAAAAGGAAACTTGACGTGAGTCCTGTCCTCAAGGTAAAGCCTTGAATAGCCTGCCGAAGCGGAAGCTTGGAGCAGAGTCCTTGAAGCCTTAGCTTTAGGTCTCTTTTCTTTTAAGGCTAGTAAGCTTTCAGGACACTGAGGACCTCGCGTGGGCACCCTATTCCCTGCAAGAACACCTAGTACCGGCAGGCTCCACTAGGCTGCTAAGAAACATCCAGGCCCGGAAACCTTTCCCAGTCACTCTGTGTATGCTGAGTGTAGGGCATCACACTGCACTCTTCCTTGGGAGAGCTGGATTTCCTCAGCACTCGAATAGCTCCAGGAAATCTGTTCTCTCAGGTCCTACATGTCAGGCAAATCTGCCTCATAGCCCTAGGCTGAGCGGCACTGACAAACCAAAACTGCTTTGCATTCCTCGTACAGAGTCATACCTTAAGACCCCATACTTAGAGGAGAAAGTCGGCTTGCGTTCCTGCCTTAACCACAGCACAGTCCTCCTCTTACACTGCAGGGTTTTAGAAGAAGCTAAGCCCCGATAGCGTACCTAGAGCGTTCCTTGGGAGAGGCAGTTGGCTACACGGAGAACTCCGTGCCAAGGTAACGTTATTCAGGGAAGGGACCAGTGTGTAGCTAGAGTGTATATTTACTTGGAGAAATCACAAGGAGGTAGGCTGCGTGTTCGCTGGAAACGGGGACCTGATGGCACAGGCCTTGCCTTCCCATTTTGAATGCTCCATTCATGCTGCCTTGAAACTACCTAAAAAACAGTTTTAGGACGGTTCTCTAGTCACTGTAGGCAGGGCTCTGGGAAGGGCACGAGTGTTCTCTACATCAACAGGGTGCTTTCATAGCCTGGGTGGGAGCTCCTCCTGAGACGCTCTAGAGCTAAAAGGAAACTTGACGTGAGTCCTTTCCTCTAGGTAAAGCCGTGAATAGCCTGCCGAAGCGGAAGCTTGGAACAGAGTCCTTGAAGCATTAGCTTTAGGTCTGTTTTCTTTTAAAGTTAGTAAGCTTTCAGGACACCGAGGACCTCGCGTGGGCACCCTATTCCCTGCAAGAACACCTAGTACCGGCAGGCTCCACTAGGCTGCTAAGAAACATCCAGGCCCAGAAACCTTTCCCAGTCACTCTGTGTATGCTGAGTGTAGGGCAACACACTGCATTCTTCCTTGGGAGAGCTGGATTTCCTCAGCACTCCAACAGCTCCAGGAAATCTGTTCTCCCACGTCCTACACGTCATGCAAATCTGCCTCATAGCCCTAGGCTGAGCGGCACTGAGAAACCAAAACTGCTTTGCATTCCTCGTACAGAGTCATACCTTAAGACCCCATACTTAGAGGAGAAAGTCGGCTTGCGTTCCTGCCTTAACCACAGCACAGTCCTCCTCTTACACTGCAGGGTTTTAGAAGAAGCTAAGCCCCGATAGCGTACCTAGAGCGTTCCTTGGGAGAGGCAGTTGGCTACACGGAGAACTCCGTGCCAAGGTAACGTTATTCAGGGAAGGGACCAGTGTGTAGCTAGAGTGTATATTTACTTGGAGAAATCACAAGGAGGTAGGCTGCGTGTTCGCTGGAAACGGGGACCTGATGGCACAGGCCTTGCCTTCCCATTTTGAATGCTCCATTCATGCTGCCTTGAAACTACCTAAAAAACAGTTTTAGGACGGTTCTCTAGTCACTGTAGGCAGGGCTCTGGGAAGGGCACGAGTGTTCTCTACATCAACAGGGTGCTTTCATAGCCTGGGTGGGAGCTCCTCCTGAGACGCTCTAGAGCTAAAAGGAAACTTGACGTGAGTCCTTTCCTCTAGGTAAAGACGTGAATAGCCTGCCGAAGCGGAAGCTTGGAACAGAGTCCTTGAAGCATTAGCTTTAGGTCTGTTTTCTTTTAAAGTTAGTAAGCTTTCAGGACACCGAGGACCTCGCGTGGGCACCCTATTCCCTGCAAGAACACCTAGTACCGGCAGGCTCCACTAGGCTGCTAAGAAACATCCAGGCCCGGAAACCTTTCCCAGTCACTCTGTGTATGCTGAGTGTAGGGCATCACACTGCACTCTTCCTTGGGAGAGCTGGATTTCCTCAGCACTCGAATAGCTCCAGGAAATCTGTTCTCTCAGGTCCTACATGTCAGGCAAATCTGCCTCATAGCCCTAGGCTGAGCGGCACTGACAAACCAAAACTGCTTTGCATTCCTCGTACAGAGTCATACCTTAAGACCCCATACTTAGAGGAGAAAGTCGGCTTGCGTTCCTGCCTTAACCACGGCACAGTCCTCCTCTTACACTGCAGGGTTTTAGAAGAAGCTAAGCCCCGATAGCGTACCTAGAGCGTTCCTTGGGAGAGGCAGTTGGCTACACGGAGAACTCCGTGCCAAGGTAACGTTATTCAGGGAAGGGACCAGTGTGTAGCTAGAGTGTATATTTACTTGGAGAAATCACAAGGAGGTAGGCTGCGTGTTCGCTGGAAACGGGGACCTGATGGCACAGGCCTTGCCTTCCCATTTTGAATGCTCCATTCATGCTGCCTTGAAACTACCTAAAAAACAGTTTTAGGACGGTTCTCTAGTCACTGTAGGCAGGGCTCTGGGAAGGGCACGAGTGTTCTCTACATCAACAGGGTGCTTTCATAGCCTGGGTGGGAGCTCCTCCTGAGACGCTCTAGAGCTAAAAGGAAACTTGACGTGAGTCCTTTCCTCTAGGTAAAGACGTGAATAGCCTGCCGAAGCGGAAGCTTGGAACAGAGTCCTTGAAGCATTAGCTTTAGGTCTGTTTTCTTTTAAAGTTAGTAAGCTTTCAGGACACCGAGGACCTCGCGTGGGCACCCTATTCCCTGCAAGAACACCTAGTACCGGCAGGCTCCACTAGGCTGCTAAGAAACATCCAGGCCCGGAAACCTTTCCCAGTCACTCTGTGTATGCTGAGTGTAGGGCATCACACTGCACTCTTCCTTGGGAGAGCTGGATTTCCTCAGCACTCGAATAGCTCCAGGAAATCTGTTCTCTCAGGTCCTACATGTCAGGCAAATCTGCCTCATAGCCCTAGGCTGAGCGGCACTGACAAACCAAAACTGCTTTGCATTCCTCGTACAGAGTCACACCTTAAGACCCCATACTTAGAGGAGAAAGTCGGCTTGCGTTCCTGCCTTAACCACAGCACAGTCCTCCTCTTACACTGCAGGGTTTTAGAAGAAGCCAAGCCCCGAGAGCGTACCTAGAGCGTTCCTTGGGAGAGGCAGTTGGCTACACGGAGAACTCCGTGCCAAGGTAACGTTATTCAGGGAAGGGACCAGTGTGTAGCTAGAGTGTATATTTACTTGGAGAAATCACAAGGAGGTAGGCTGCGTGTTCGCTGGAAACGGGGACCTGATGGCACAGGCCTTGCCTTCCCATTTTGAATGCTCCATTCATGCTGCCTTGAAACTACCTTAATAACAGTTTTAGGACGGTTCTCTAGTCACTGTAGGCAGGGCTCTGGGAAGGGCACGAGTGTTCTCTACATCGACAGGGTGCTTTCATAGCCTGGGTGGGAGCTCCTCCTGAGACGCTCTAGAGCTAAAAGGAAACTTGACGTGAGTCCTGTCCTCAAGGTAAAGCCTTGAATAGCCTGCCGTAGCGGAAGCTTGGAGCAGAGTCCTTGAAGCATTAGCTTTAGGTCTCTTTTCTTTTAAGGTTAGTAAGCTTTCAGGACACCGAGGACCTCGCGTGGGCACCCTATTCCCTGCAAGAACACCTAGTACCGGCAGGCTCCACTAGGCTGCTAAGAAGCATCCAGGCCCAGAAACTTTTCCCAGTCACTCTGTGTATGCTGAGTGTAGGGCAACACACTGCATTCTTCCTTGGGAGAGCTGGATTTCCTCAGCACTCCAACAGCTCCAGGAAATCTGTTCTCTCACGTCCTACACGTCATGCAAATCTGCCTCATAGCCCTAGGCTGAGCGGCACTGAGAAACCAAAACTGCTTTGCATTCCTCGTACAGAGTCATACCTTAAGAGCCCATACTTAGAGGAGAAAGTCGGCTTGCGTTCCTGCCTTAACCACAGCACAGTTTTTCCTCTTACACTGCAGGGTGTTAGAAGAAGTTAAGCCCCGATAGCGTACCTAGAGCGTTCTTTGGGAGAGGCAGTTGGCTACACGGAGAACTCCGTGCCAAGGAAAGGTTATTCAGGGAAGGGACCAGTGTGTAGCTAGAGGGTATATTTACTCAGTAGAAATCACAAGGAGGTAGGCTGCGTGTTCCCTGGAAACGGGGACCTGATGGCACAGGCCTTGCCTTCCTATTTTGAATGCTCCATTCATGCTGCCTTGAAACCACCTAAATAACAGTTTTAGGACGGTTCTCTAGTCACTGTAGGCAGGGCTCTGGGAAGGGCACGAGTGTTCTCTACATCAACAGGGTGCTTTCATAGCCTGGGTGGGAGCTCCTCCTGAGACGCTCTAGAGCTAAAAGGAAACTTGACGTGAGTCCTGTCCTCAAGGTAAAGCCTTGAATAGCCTGCCGAAGCGGAAGCTTGGAGCAGAGTCCTTGAAGCATTAGCTTTAGGTCTCTTTTCTTTTAAGGTTAGTAAGCTTTCAGGACACCGAGGACCTCGCGTGGGCACCCTATTCCCTGCAAGAACACCTAGTACCGGCAGGCTCCACTAGGCTGCTAAGAAACATCCAGGCCCGGAAACCTTTCCCAGTCACTCTGTGTATGCTGAGTGTAGGGCATCACACTGCACTCTTCCTTGGGAGAGCTGGATTTCCTCAGCACTCGAATAGCTCCAGGAAATCTGTTCTCTCAGGTCCTACATGTCAGGCAAATCTGCCTCATAGCCCTAGGCTGAGCGGCACTGACAAACCAAAACTGCTTTGCATTCCTCGTACAGAGTCATACCTTAAGACCCCATACTTAGAGGAGAAAGTCGGCTTGCGTTCCTGCCTTAACCACAGCACAGTCCTCCTCTTACACTGCAGGGTTTTAGATGAAGCCAAGCCCCGAGAGCGTACCTAGAGCGTTCCTTGGGAGAGGCAGTTGGCTACACGGAGAACTCCGTGCCAAGGTAACGTTATTCAGGGAAGGGACCAGTGTGTAGCTAGAGTGTATATTTACTTGGAGAAATCACAAGGAGGTAGGCTGCGTGTTCGCTGGAAACGGGGACCTGATGGCACAGGCCTTGCCTTCCCATTTTGAATGCTCCATTCATGCTGCCTTGAAACTACCTTAATAACAGTTTTAGGACGGTTCTCTAGTCACTGTAGGCAGGGCTCTGGGAAGGGCACGAGTGTTCTCTACATCAACAGGGTGCTTTCATAGCCTGGGTGGGAGATCCTCCTGAGACGCTCTAGAGCTAAAAGGAAACTTGACGTGAGTCCTTTCCTCTAGGTAAAGCCGTGAATAGCCTGCCGAAGCGGAAGCTTGGAACAGAGTCCTTGAAGCATTAGCTTTAGGTCTGTTTTCTTTTAAAGTTAGTAAGCTTTCAGGACACCGAGGACCTCGCGTGGGCACCCTATTCCCTGCAAGAACACCTAGTACCGGCAGGCTCCACTAGGCTGCTAAGAAACATCCAGGCCCAGAAACCTTTCCCAGTCACTCTGTGTATGCTGAGTGTAGGGCAACACACTGCATTCTTCCTTGGGAGAGCTGGATTTCCTCAGCACTCCAACAGCTCCAGGAAATCTGTTCTCTCACGTCCTACACGTCATGCAAATCTGCCTCATAGCCCTAGGCTGAGCGGCACTGAGAAACCAAAACTGCTTTGCATTCCTCGTACAGAGTCACACCTTAAGACCCCATACTTAGAGGAGAAAGTCGGCTTGCGTTCCTGCCTTAACCACAGCACAGTTTTTCCTCTTACACTGCAGGGTGTTAGAAGAAGTTAAGCCCCGATAGCGTACCTAGAGCGTTCTTTGGGAGAGGCAGTTGGCTACACGGAGAACTCCGTGCCAAGGAAAGGTTATTCAGGGAAGGGACCAGTGTGTAGCTAGAGGGTATATTTACTCAGTAGAAATCACAAGGAGGTAGGCTGCGTGTTCCCTGGAAACGGGGACCTGATGGCACAGGCCTTGCCTTCCTATTTTGAATGCTCCATTCATGCTGCCTTGAAACCACCTAAATAACAGTTTTAGGACGGTTCTCTAGTCACTGTAGGCAGGGCTCTGGGAAGGGCACGAGTGTTCTCTACATCAACAGGGTGCTTTCATAGCCTGGGTGGGAGCTCCTCCTGAGACGCTCTAGAGCTAAAAGGAAACTTGACGTGAGTCCTGTCCTCAAGGTAAAGCCTTGAATAGCCTGCCGAAGCGGAAGCTTGGAGCAGAGTCCTTGAAGCCTTAGCTTTAGGTCTCTTTTCTTTTAAGGCTAGTAAGCTTTCAGGACACCGAGGACCTCGCGTGGGCACCCTATTCCCTGCAAGAACACCTAGTACCGGCAGGCTCCACTAGGCTGCTAAGAAACATCCAGGCCCGGAAACCTTTCCCAGTCACTCTGTGTATGCTGAGTGTAGGGCATCACACTGCACTCTTCCTTGGGAGAGCTGGATTTCCTCAGCACTCGAATAGCTCCAGGAAATCTGTTCTCTCAGGTCCTACATGTCAGGCAAATCTGCCTCATAGCCCTAGGCTGAGCGGCACTGACAAACCAAAACTGCTTTGCATTCCTCGTACAGAGTCATACCTTAAGACCCCATACTTAGAGGAGAAAGTCGGCTTGCGTTCCTGCCTTAACCACAGCACAGTCCTCCTCTTACACTGCAGGGTTTTAGAAGAAGCTAAGCCCCGATAGCGTACCTAGAGCGTTCCTTGGGAGAGGCAGTTGGCTACACGGAGAACTCCGTGCCAAGGTAACGTTATTCAGGGAAGGGACCAGTGTGTAGCTAGAGTGTATATTTACTTGGAGAAATCACAAGGAGGTAGGCTGCGTGTTCGCTGGAAACGGGGACCTGATGGCACAGGCCTTGCCTTCCCATTTTGAATGCTCCATTCATGCTGCCTTGAAACTACCTAAAAAACAGTTTTAGGACGGTTCTCTAGTCACTGTAGGCAGGGCTCTGGGAAGGGCACGAGTGTTCTCTACATCAACAGGGTGCTTTCATAGCCTGGGTGGGAGCTCCTCCTGAGACGCTCTAGAGCTAAAAGGAAACTTGACGTGAGTCCTTTCCTCTAGGTAAAGCCGTGAATAGCCTGCCGAAGCGGAAGCTTGGAACAGAGTCCTTGAAGCATTAGCTTTAGGTCTGTTTTCTTTTAAAGTTAGTAAGCTTTCAGGACACCGAGGACCTCGCGTGGGCACCCTATTCCCTGCAAGAACACCTAGTACCGGCAGGCTCCACTAGGCTGCTAAGAAACATCCAGGCCCAGAAACCTTTCCCAGTCACTCTGTGTATGCTGAGTGTAGGGCAACACACTGCATTCTTCCTTGGGAGAGCTGGATTTCCTCAGCACTCCAACAGCTCCAGGAAATCTGTTCTCCCACGTCCTACACGTCATGCAAATCTGCCTCATAGCCCTAGGCTGAGCGGCACTGAGAAACCAAAACTGCTTTGCATTCCTCGTACAGAGTCATACCTTAAGACCCCATACTTAGAGGAGAAAGTCGGCTTGCGTTCCTGCCTTAACCACAGCACAGTCCTCCTCTTACACTGCAGGGTTTTAGAAGAAGCTAAGCCCCGATAGCGTACCTAGAGCGTTCCTTGGGAGAGGCAGTTGGCTACACGGAGAACTCCGTGCCAAGGTAACGTTATTCAGGGAAGGGACCAGTGTGTAGCTAGAGTGTATATTTACTTGGAGAAATCACAAGGAGGTAGGCTGCGTGTTCGCTGGAAACGGGGACCTGATGGCACAGGCCTTGCCTTCCCATTTTGAATGCTCCATTCATGCTGCCTTGAAACTACCTAAAAAACAGTTTTAGGACGGTTCTCTAGTCACTGTAGGCAGGGCTCTGGGAAGGGCACGAGTGTTCTCTCCATCAACAGGGTGCTTTCATAGCCTGGGTGGGAGCTCCTCCTGAGACGCTCTAGAGCTAAAAGGAAACTTGACGTGAGTCCTTTCCTCTAGGTAAAGACGTGAATAGCCTGCCGAAGCGGAAGCTTGGAACAGAGTCCTTGAAGCAGTAGCTTTAGGTCTGTTTTCTTTTAAAGTTAGTAAGCTTTCAGGACACCGAGGACCTCGCGTGGGCACCCTATTCCCTGCAAGAACACCTAGTACCGGCAGGCTCCACTAGGCTGCTAAGAAACATCCAGGCCCAGAAACCTTTCCCAGTCACTCTGTGTATGCTGAGTGTAGGGCAACACACTGCATTCTTCCTTGGGAGAGCTGGATTTCCTCAGCACTCCAACAGCTCCAGGAAATCTGTTCTCTCACGTCCTACACGTCATGCAAATCTGCCTCATAGCCCTAGGCTGAGCGGCACTGACAAACCAAAACTGCTTTGCATTCCTCGTACAGAGTCATACCTTAAGAGCCCATACTTAGAGGAGAAAGTCGGCTTGCGTTCCTGCCTTAACCACAGCACAGTTTTTCCTCTTACACTGCAGGGTGTTAGAAGAAGTTAAGCCCCGATAGCGTACCTAGAGCGTTCTTTGGGAGAGGCAGTTGGCTACACGGAGAACTCCGTGCCAAGGAAAGGTTATTCAGGGAAGGGACCAGTGTGTAGCTAGAGGGTATATTTACTCAGTAGAAATCACAAGGAGGTAGGCTGCGTGTTCCCTGGAAACGGGGACCTGATGGCACAGGCCTTGCCTTCCCATTTTGAATGCTCCATTCATGCTGCCTTGAAACCACCTAAATAACAGTTTTAGGACGGTTCTCTAGTCACTGTAGGCAGGGCTCTGGGAAGGGCACGAGTGTTCTCTACATCAACAGGGTGCTTTCATAGCCTGGGTGGGAGCTCCTCCTGAGACGCTCTAGAGCTAAAAGGAAACTTGACGTGAGTCCTGTCCTCAAGGTAAAGCCTTGAATAGCCTGCCGAAGTGGAAGCTTGGAGCAGAGTCCTTGAAGCATTAGCTTTAGGTCTCTTTTCTTTTAAGGTTAGTAAGCTTTCAGGACACCGAGGACCTCGCGTGGGCACCCTATTCCCTGCAAGAACACCTAGTACCGGCAGGCTCCACTAGGCTGCTAAGAAACATCCAGGCCCGGAAACCTTTCCCAGTCACTCTGTGTATGCTGAGTGTAGGGCATCACACTGCACTCTTCCTTGGGAGAGCTGGATTTCCTCAGCACTCGAATAGCTCCAGGAAATCTGTTCTCTCAGGTCCTACATGTCAGGCAAATCTGCCTCATAGCCCTAGGCTGAGCGGCACTGACAAACCAAAACTGCTTTGCATTCCTCGTACAGAGTCATACCTTAAGACCCCATACTTAGAGGAGAAAGTCGGCTTGCGTTCCTGCCTTAACCACAGCACAGTCCTCCTCTTACACTGCAGGGTTTTAGAAGAAGCCAAGCCCCGAGAGCGTACCAAGAGCGTTCCTTGGGAGAGGCAGTTGGCTACACGGAGAACTCCGTGCCAAGGTAACGTTATTCAGGGAAGGGACCAGTGTGTAGCTAGAGTGTATATTTACTTGGAGAAATCACAAGGAGGTAGGCTGCGTGTTCGCTGGAAACGGGGACCTGATGGCACAGGCCTTGCTTTCCCATTTTCAATGCTCCATTCATGCTGCCTTGAAACTACCTAAAAAACAGTTTTAGGACGGTTCTCTAGTCACTGTAGGCAGGGCTCTGGGAAGGGCACGAGTGTTCTCTACATCAACAGGGTGCTTTCATAGCCTGGGTGGGAGCTCCTCCTGAGACGCTCTAGAGCTAAAAGGAAACTTGACGTGAGTCCTTTCCTCTAGGTAAAGCCGTGAATAGCCTGCCGAAGCGGAAGCTTGGAACAGAGTCCTTGAAGCATTAGCTTTAGGTCTGTTTTCTTTTAAAGTTAGTAAGCTTTCAGGACACCGAGGACCTCGCGTGGGCACCCTATTCCCTGCAAGAACACCTAGTACCGGCAGGCTCCACTAGGCTGCTAAGAAACATCCAGGCCCAGAAACCTTTCCCAGTCACTCTGTGTATGCTGAGTGTAGGGCAACACACTGCATTCTTCCTTGGGAGAGCTGGATTTCCTCAGCACTCCAACAGCTCCAGGAAATCTGTTCTCTCACGTCCTACACGTCATGCAAATCTGCCTCATAGCCCTAGGCTGAGCGGCACTGACAAACCAAAACTGCTTTGCATTCCTCGTACAGAGTCATACCTTAAGAGCCCATACTTAGAGGAGAAAGTCGGCTTGCGTTCCTGCCTTAACCACAGCACAGTTTTTCCTCTTACACTGCAGGGTGTTAGAAGAAGTTAAGCCCCGATAGCGTACCTAGAGCGTTCTTTGGGAGAGGCAGTTGGCTACACGGAGAACTCCGTGCCAAGGAAAGGTTATTCAGGGAAGGGACCAGTGTGTAGCTAGAGGGTATATTTACTCAGTAGAAATCACAAGGAGGTAGGCTGCGTGTTCCCTGGAAACGGGGACCTGATGGCACAGGCCTTGCCTTCCCATTTTGAATGCTCCATTCATGCTGCCTTGAAACCACCTAAATAACAGTTTTAGGACGGTTCTCTAGTCACTGTAGGCAGGGCTCTGGGAAGGGCACGAGTGTTCTCTACATCAACAGGGTGCTTTCATAGCCTGGGTGGGAGCTCCTCCTGAGACGCTCTAGAGCTAAAAGGAAACTTGACGTGAGTCCTGTCCTCAAGGTAAAGCCTTGAATAGCCTGCCGAAGTGGAAGCTTGGAACAGAGTCCTTGAAGCATTAGCTTTAGGTCTCTTTTCTTTTAAGGTTAGTAAGCTTTCAGGACACCGAGGACCTCGCGTGGGCACCCTATTCCCTACAAGAACACCTAGTACCGGCAGGCTCCACTAGGCTGCTAAGAAACATCCAGGCCCGGAAACCTTTCCCAGTCACTCTGTGTATGCTGAGTGTAGGGCATCACACTGCACTCTTCCTTGGGAGAGCTGGATTTCCTCAGCACTCGAATAGCTCCAGGAAATCTGTTCTCTCAGGTCCTACATGTCAGGCAAATCTGCCTCATAGCCCTAGGCTGAGCGGCACTGACAAACCAAAACTGCTTTGCATTCCTCGTACAGAGTCATACCTTAAGACCCCATACTTAGAGGAGAAAGTCGGCTTGCGTTCCTGCCTTAACCACAGCACAGTCCTCCTCTTACACTGCAGGGTTTTAGAAGAAGCCAAGCCCCGAGAGCGTACCTAGAGCGTTCCTTGGGAGAGGCAGTTGGCTACACGGAGAACTCCGTGCCAAGGTAACGTTATTCAGGGAAGGGACCAGTGTGTAGCTAGAGTGTATATTTACTTGGAGAAATCACAAGGAGGTAGGCTGCGTGTTCGCTGGAAACGGGGACCTGATGGCACAGGCCTTGCCTTCCCATTTTGAATGCTCCATTCATGCTGCCTTGAAACTACCTTAATAACAGTTTTAGGACGGTTCTCTAGTCACTGTAGGCAGGGCTCTGGGAAGGGCACGAGTGTTCTCTACATCGACAGGGTGCTTTCATAGCCTGGGTGGGAGCTCCTCCTGAGACGCTCTAGAGCTAAAAGGAAACTTGACGTGAGTCCTTTCCTCTACGTAAAGCCGTGAATAGCCTGCCGATGCGGAAGCTTGGAACAGAGTCCTTGAAGCATTAGCTTTAGGTCTGTTTTCTTTTAAAGTTAGTAAGCTTTCAGGACACCGAGGACCTCGCGTGGGCACCCTATTCCCTGCAAGAACACCTAGTACCGGCAGGCTCCACTAGGCTGCTAAGAAACATCCAGGCCCAGAAACCTTTCCCAGTCACTCTGTGTATGCTGAGTGTAGGGCAACACACTGCATTCTTCCTTGGGAGAGCTGGATTTCCTCAGCACTCCAACAGCTCCAGGAAATCTGTTCTCTCACGTCCTACACGTCATGCAAATCTGCCTCATAGCCCTAGGCTGAGCGGCACTGAGAAACCAAAACTGCTTTGCATTCCTCGTACAGAGTCATACCTTAAGAGCCCATACTTAGAGGAGAAAGTCGGCTTGCGTTCCTGCCTTAACCACAGCACAGTCCTCCTCTTACACTGCAGGGTTTTAGAAGAAGCTAAGCCCCGATAGCGTACCTAGAGCGTTCCTTGGGAGAGGCAGTTGGCTACACGGAGAACTCCGTGCCAAGGTAACGTTATTCAGGGAAGGGACCAGTGTAGCTAGAGTGTATATTTACTTGGAGAAATCACAAGGAGGTAGGCTGCGTGTTCGCTGGAAACGGGGACCTGATGGCACAGGCCTTGCTTTCCCATTTTCAATGCTCCATTCATGCTGCCTTGAAACTACCTAAAAAACAGTTTTAGGACGGTTCTCTAGTCACTGTAGGCAGGGCTCTGGGAAGGGAACGAGTGTTCTCTCCATCAACAGGGTGCTTTCATAGCCTGGGTGGGAGCTCCTCCTGAGACGCTCTAGAGCTAAAAGGAAACTTGACGTGAGTCCTTTCCTCTAGGTAAAGCCGTGAATAGCCTGCCGAAGCGGAAGCTTGGAACTGAGTCCTTGAAGCATTAGCTTTAGGTCTGTTTCTTTTAAAGTTAGTAAGCTTTCAGGACACCGAGGACCTCGCGTGGGCACCCTATTCCCTGCAAGAACACCTAGTACCGGCAGGCTCCACTAGGCTGCTAAGAAGCATCCAGGCCCAGAAACCTTTCCCAGTCACTCTGTGTATGCTGAGTGTAGGGCAACACACTGCATTCTTCCTTGGGAGAGCTGGATTTCCTCAGCACTCCAACAGCTCCAGGAAATCTGTTCTCTCACGTCCTACACGTCATGCAAATCTGCCTCATAGCCCTAGGCTGAGCGGCACTGAGAAACCAAAACTGCTTTGCATTCCTCGTACAGAGTCATACCTTAAGACCCCATACTTAGAGGAGAAAGTCGGCTTGCGTTCCTGCCTTAACCACAGCACAGTTTTTCCTCTTACACTGCAGGGTGTTAGAAGAAGTTAAGCCCCGATAGCGTACCTAGAGCGTTCTTTGGGAGAGGCAGTTGGCTACACGGAGAACTCCGTGCCAAGGAAAGGTTATTCAGGGAAGGGACCAGTGTGTAGCTAGAGGGTATATTTACTCAGTAGAAATCCCAAGGAGGTAGGCTGCGTGTTCCCTGGAAACGGGGACCTGATGGCACAGGCCTTGCCTTCCCATTTTGAATGCTCCATTCATGCTGCCTTGAAACCACCTAAATAACAGTTTTAGGACGGTTCTCTAGTCACTGTAGGCAGGGCTCTGGGAAGGGCACGAGTGTTCTCTCCATCAACAGGGTGCTTTCATAGCCTGGGTGGGAGCTCCTCCTGAGACGCTCTAGAGCTAAAAGGAAACTTGATGTGAGTCCTGTCCTCAAGGTAAAGCCTTGAATAGCCTGCCGAAGCGGAAGCTTGGAGCAGAGTCCTTGAAGCATTAGCTTTAGGTCTCTTTTCTTTTAAGGTTAGTAAGCTTTCAGGACACCGAGGACCTCGCGTGGGCACCCTATTCCCTGCAAGAACACCTAGTACCGGCAGGCTCCACTAGGCTGCTAAGAAACATCCAGGCCTGGAAACCTTTCCCAGTCACTCTGTGTATGCTGAGTGTAGGGCATCACACTGCACTCTTCCTTGGGAGAGCTGGATTTCCTCAGCACTCGAATAGCTCCAGGAAATCTGTTCTCTCAGGTCCTACATGTCAGGCAAATCTGCCTCATAGCCCTAGGCTGAGCGGCACTGACAAACCAAAACTGCTTTGCATTCCTCGTACAGAGTCATACCTTAAGACCCCATACTTAGAGGAGAAAGTCGGCTTGCGTTCCTGCCTTAACCACACCACAGTCCTCCTCTTACATTGCAGGGTTTTAGAAGAAGCTAAGCCCCGATAGCGTACCTAGAGCGTTCCTTGGGAGAGGCAGTTGGCTACACGGAGAATTCCGTGCCAAGGAAAGGTTATTCAGGGAAGGGACCAGTGTGTAGCTAGAGTGTATATTTACTTGGAGAAATCACAAGGAGGTAGGCTGCGTGTTCGCTGGAAACGGGGACCTGATGGCACAGGCCTTGCCTTCCCATTTTGAATGCTCCATTCATGCTGCCTTGAAACTACCTTAATAACAGTTTTAGGACGGTTCTCTAGTCACTGTAGGCAGGGCTCTGGGAAGGGCACGAGTGTTCTCTCCATCAACAGGGTGCTTTCATAGCCTGGGTGGGAGCTCCTCCTGAGACGCTCTGGAGCTAAAAGGAAACTTGACGTGAGTCCTGTCCTCAAGGTAAAGCCTTGAATAGCCTGCCGTAGCGGAAGCTTGGAGCAGAGTCCTTGAAGCATCAGCTTTAGGTCTCTTTTCTTTTAAGGTTAGTAAGCTTTCAGGACACTGAGGACCTCGCGTGAGCACCCTATTCCCTGCAAGAACACCTAGGACCGGCAGGCTCCACTAGGCTGCTAAGAAACATCCAGGCCCGGAAACCTTTCCCTGTTACTCTGTGTCTGCTGAGTGTAGGGCAACACACTGCACTCTTCCTTGGGAGAGCTGGATTTCCTCAGCACTCCAACAGCTCCAGGAAATCTGTTCTCTCACGTCCTACACGTCATGCAAATCTGCCTCCTAGCCCTAGGCTGAGCGGCACTGAAAAACCAAAACTGCTTTGCATTCCTCGTACAGAGTTATACCTTAAGACCCCATACTTAGAGGAGAAAGTCGGCTTGCGTTCCTGACTTAACCACAGCACAGTCCTCCTCTTACACTGCAGGGTTTTAGAAGAAGCTAAGCCCCGATAGCGTACCTAGAGCGTTCCTTGGGAGAGGCAGTTGGCTACACGGAGAACTCTGTGCTAAGGTAACGTTATTCAGGGAAAGGACCAGTGTAGCTAGAGTGTATATTTACTTGGAGAAATCACAAGGAGGTAGGCTGCGTGTTCGCTGGAAACGGGGACCTGATGGCACAGGCCTTGCTTTCCCATTTTCAATGCTCCATTCATGCTGCCTTGAAACTACCTAAAAAACAGTTTTAGGACGGTTCTCTAGTCACTGTAGGCACGGCTCTGGGAAGGGCACGAGTGTTCTCTCCATCAACAGGGTGCTTTCATAGCCTGGGTGGGAGCTCCTCCTGAGACGCTCTAGAGCTAAAAGGAAACTTGACGTGAGTCCTTTCCTCTAGGTAAAGCCGTGAATAGCCTGCCGAAGCGGAAGCGTGGAACAGAGTCCTTGAAGCATTAGCTTTAGGTCTGTTTTCTTTTAAAGTTAGTAAGCTTTCAGGACACCGAGGACCTCGCGTGGGCACCCTATTCCCTGCAAGAACACCTAGTACCGGCAGGCTCCACTAGGCTGCTAAGAAGCATCCAGGCCCAGAAACCTTTCCCAGTCACTGTGTGTATGCTGAGTGTAGGGCAACACACTGCATTCTTCCTTGGGAGAGCTGGATTTCCTCAGCACTCCAACAGCTCCAGGAAATCTGTTCTCTCACGTCCTACCCGTCATGCAAATCTGCCTCATAGCCCTAGGCTGAGCGGCACTGACAAACCAAAACTGCTTTGCATTCCTCGTACAGAGTCATACCTTAAGACCCCATACTTAGAGGAGAAAGTCGGCTTGCGTTCCTGCCTTAACCACAGCACAGTTTTTCCTCTTACACTGCAGGGTGTTAGAAGAAGTTAAGCCCCGATAGCGTACCTAGAGCGTTCTTTGGGAGAGGCAGTTGGCTACACGGAGAACTCCGTGCCAAGGAAAGGTTATTCAGGGAAGGGACCAGTGTGTAGCTAGAGGGTATATTTACTCAGTAGAAATCACAAGGAGGTAGGCTGCGTGTTCCCTGGAAACGGGGACCTGATGGCACAGGCCTTGCCTTCCCATTTTGAATGCTCCATTCATGCTGCCTTGAAACCACCTAAATAACAGTTTTAGGACGGTTCTCTAGTCACTGTAGGCAGGGCTCTGGGAAGGGCACGAGTGTTCTCTCCATCAACAGGGTGCTTTCATAGCCTGGGTGGGAGCTCCTCCTGAGACGCTCTAGAGCTAAAAGGAAACTTGACGTGAGTCCTGTCCTCAAGGTAAAGCCTTGAATAGCCTGCCGAAGCGGAAGCTTGGAGCAGAGTCCTTGAAGCATTAGCTTTAGGTCTCTTTTCTTTTAAGGTTAGTAAGCTTTCAGGACACCGAGGACCTCGCGTGGGCACCCTATTCCCTGCAAGAACACCTAGTACCGGCAGGCTCCACTAGGCTGCTAAGAAACATCCAGGCCCGGAAACCTTTCCCAGTCACTCTGTGTATGCTGAGTGTAGGGCATCACACTGCACTCTTCCTTGGGAGAGCTGGATTTCCTCAGCACTCCAACAGCTCCAGGAAATCTCTTCTCTCAGGTCCTACATGTCAGGCAAATCTGCCTCATAGCCCTAGGCTGAGCGGCACTGACAAACCAAAACTGCTTTGCATTCCTCGTACAGAGTCATACCTTAAGACCCCATACTTAGAGGAGAAAGTCGGCTTGCGTTCCTGCCTTAACCACAGCACAGTCCTCCTCTTACACTGCAGGGTTTTAGAAGAAGCCAAGCCCCGAGAGCGTACCTAGAGCGTTCCTTGGGAGAGGCAGTTGGCTACACGGAGAACTCCGTGCCAAGGTAACGTTATTCAGGGAAGGGACCAGTGTGTAGCTAGAGTGTATATTTACTTGGAGAAATCACAAGGAGGTAGGCTGCGTGTTCGCTGGAAACGGGGACCTGATGGCACAGGCCTTGCCTTCCCATTTTGAATGCTCCATTCATGCTGCCTTGAAACTACCTTAATAACAGTTTTAGGACGGTTCTCTAGTCACTGTAGGCAGGGCTCTGGGAAGGGCACGAGTGTTCTCTCCATCAACAGGGTGCTTTCATAGCCTGGGTGGGAGCTCCTCCTGAGACGCTCTAGAGCTAAAAGGAAACTTGACGTGAGTCCTGTCCTCAAGGTAAAGCCTTGAATAGCCTGCCGTAGCGGAAGCTTGGAGCAGAGTCCTTGAAGCATTAGCTTTAGGTCTCTTTTCTTTTAAGGTTAGTAAGCTTTCAGGACACTGAGGACCTCGCGTGAGCACCCTATTCCCTGCAAGAACACCTAGGACCGGCAGGCTCCACTAGGCTGCTAAGAAACATCCAGGCCCGGAAACCTTTCCCTGTTACTCTGTGTCTGCTGAGTGTAGGGCAACACACTGCACTCTTCCTTGGGAGAGCTGGATTTCCTCAGCACTCCAACAGCTCCAGGAAATCTGTTCTCTCACATCCTACACGTCATGCAAATCTGCCTCATAGCCCTAGGCTGAGCGGCACTGACAAACCAAAACTGCTTTGCTTTCCTCGTACAGAGTCATACCTTAAGACCCCATACTTAGAGGAGAAAGTCGGCTTGCGTTCCTGACTTAACCACAGCACAGTCCTCCTCTTACACTGCAGGGTTTTAGAAGAAGCTAAGCCCCGATAGCGTACCTAGAGCGTTCCTTGGGAGAGGCAGTTGGCTACACGGAGAACTCCGTGCCAAGGTAACGTTATTCAGGGAAGGGACCAGTGTAGCTAGAGTGTATATTTACTTGGAGAAATCACAAGGAGGTAGGCTGCGTGTTCGCTGGAAACGGGGACCTGATGGCACAGGCCTTGCATTCCCATTTTCAATGCTCCATTCATGCTGCCTTGAAACTACCTAAAAAACAGTTTTAGGACGGTTCTCTAGTCACTGTAGGCAGGGCTCTGGGAAGGGAACGAGTGTTCTCTCCATCAACAGGGTGCTTTCATAGCCTGGGTGGGAGCTCCTCCTGAGACGCTCTAGAGCTAAAAGGAAACTTGACGTGAGTCCTTTCCTCTAGGTAAAGCCGTGAATAGCCTGCCGAAGCGGAAGCTTCGAACAGAGTCCTTGAAGCATTAGCTTTAGGTCTGTTTTCTTTTAAAGTTAGTAAGCTTTCAGGACACCGAGGACCTCGCGTGGGCACCCTATTCCCTGCAAGAACACCTAGTACCGGCAGGCTCCACTAGGCTGCTAAGAAACATCCAGGCCCAGAAACCTTTCCCAGTCACTCTGTGTATGCTGAGTGTAGGGCAACACACTGCATTCTTCCTTGGGAGAGCTGGATTTCCTCAGCACTCCAACAGCTCCAGGAAATCTGTTCTCTCACGTCCTACACGTCATGCAAATCTGCCTCATAGCCCTAGGCTGAGCGGCACTGAGAAACCAAAACTGCTTTGCATTCCTCGTACAGAGTCATACCTTAAGACCCCATACTTAGAGGAGAAAGTCGGCTTGCGTTCCTGCCTTAACCACAGCACAGTTTTTCCTCTTACACTGCAGGGTGTTAGAAGAAGTTAAGCCCCGATAGCGTACCTAGAGCGTTCTTTGGGAGAGGCAGTTGGCTACACGGAGAACTCCGTGCCAAGGAAAGGTTATTCAGGGAAGGGACCAGTGTGTAGCTAGAGGGTATATTTACTCAGTAGAAATCACAAGGAGGTAGGCTGCGTGTTCCCTGGAAACGGGGACCTGATGGCACAGGCCTTGCCTTCCCATTTTGAATGCTCCATTCATGCTGCCTTGAAACCACCTAAATAACAGTTTTAGGACGGTTCTCTAGTCACTGTAGGCAGGGCTCTGGGAAGGGCACGAGTGTTCTCTACATCAACAGGGTGCTTTCATAGCCTGGGTGGGAGCTCCTCCTGAGACGCTCTAGAGCTAAAAGGAAACTTGACGTGAGTCCTTTCCTCAAGGTAAAGCCTTGAATAGTCTGCCGAAGCGGAAGCTTGGAGCAGAGTCCTTGAAGCATTAGCTTTAGGTCTCTTTTCTTTTAAAGTTAGTAAGCTTTCAGGACACCGAGGACCTCGCGTGAACACACTATTCCCTGCAAGAACACCTAGTACCGGCAGGCTCCACTAGGCTGCTAAGAAACATCCAGGCCCGGAAAACTTTCCCAGTCACTCTGTGTATGCTGAGTGTAGGGCAACACACTGCATTCTTCCTTGGGAGAGCTGGATTTCCTCAGCACTCCAACAGCTCCAGGAAATCTGTTCTCTCACGTCCTACACGTCATGCAAATCTGCCTCATAGCCCTAGGCTGAGCGGCACTGAGAAACCAAAACTGCTTTGCATTCCTCGTACAGAGTCATACCTTAAGACCCCATACTTAGAGGAGAAAGTCGGCTTGCGTTCCTGCCTTAACCACAGCACAGTCCTCCTCTTACACTGCAGGGTTTTAGAAGAAGCTAAGCCCCGATAGCGTACCTAGAGCGTTCCTTGGGAGAGGCAGTTGGTTACACGGAGAACTCCGTGCCAAGGAAAGGTTATTCAGGGAAGGGACCAGTGTGTAGCTAGAGGGTATATTTACTCAGTAGAAATCACAAGGAGGTAGGCTGCGTGTTCCCTGGAAACGGGGACCTGATGGCACAGGCCTTGCCTTCCCATTTTGAATGCTCCATTCATGCTGCCTTGAAACCACCTAAATAACAGTTTTAGGATGGTTCTCTAGTCACTGTAGGCAGGGCTCTGGGAAGGGCACGAGTGTTCTCTCCATCAACAGGGTGCTTTCATAGCCTGGGTGGGAGCTCCTCCTGAGACGCTCTAGAGCTAAAAGGAAACTTGACGTGAGTCCTGTCCTCAAGGTAAAGCCTTGAATAGCCTGCCGAAGCGGAAGCTTGGAGCAGAGTCCTTGAAGCATAAGCTTTAGGTCTCTTTTCTTTTAAGGTTAGTAAGCTTTCAGGACACCGAGGACCTCGCGTGGGCACCCTATTCCCTGCAAGAACACCTAGGACCGGCAGGCTCCACTAGGCTGCTAAGAAACATCCAGGCCCGGAAACCTTTCCCAGTCACTCTGTGTATGCTGAGTGTAGGGCAACACACTGCATTCTTCCTTGGGAGAGCTGGATTTCCTCAGCACTCCAACAGCTCCAGGAAATCTGTTCTCTCACGTCCTACACGTCATGCAAATCTGCCTCATAGCCCTAGGCTGAGCGGCACTGAGAAACCAAAACTGCTTTGCATTCCTCGTACAGAGTCATACCTTAAGACCCCATACTTAGAGGAGAAAGTCGGCTTGCGTTCCTGCCTTAACCACAGCACAGTTTTTCCTCTTACACTGCAGGGTGTTAGAAGAAGTTAAGCCCCGATAGCGTACCTAGAGCGTTCTTTGGGAGAGGCAGTTGGCTACACGGAGAACTCCGTGCCAAGGAAAGGTTATTCAGGGAAGGGACCAGTGTGTAGCTAGAGGGTATATTTACTCAGTAGAAATCACAAGGAGGTAGGCTGCGTGTTCCCTGGAAACGGGGACCTGATGGCACAGGCCTTGCCTTCCCATTTTGAATGCTCCATTCATGCTGCCTTGAAACCACCTAAATAACAGTTTTAGGACGGTTCTCTAGTCACTGTAGGCAGGGCTCTGGGAAGGGCACGAGTGTTCTCTACATCAACAGGGTGCTTTCATAGCCTGGGTGGGAGCTCCTCCTGAGACGCTCTAGAGCTAAAAGGAAACTTGACGTGAGTCCTTTCCTCAAGGTAAAGCCTTGAATAGTCTGCCGAAGCGGAAGCTTGGAGCAGAGTCCTTGAAGCATTAGCTTTAGGTCTCTTTTCTTTTAAAGTTAGTAAGCTTTCAGGACACCGAGGACCTCGCGTGAACACACTATTCCCTGCAAGAACACCTAGTACCGGCAGGCTCCACTAGGCTGCTAAGAAACATCCAGGCCCGGAAAACTTTCCCAGTCACTCTGTGTATGCTGAGTGTAGGGCAACACACTGCATTCTTCCTTGGGAGAGCTGGATTTCCTCAGCACTCCAACAGCTCCAGGAAATCTGTTCTCTCACGTCCTACACGTCATGCAAATCTGCCTCATAGCCCTAGGCTGAGCGGCACTGAGAAACCAAAACTGCTTTGCATTCCTCGTACAGAGTCATACCTTAAGACCCCATACTTAGAGGAGAAAGTCGGCTTGCGTTCCTGCCTTAACCACAGCACAGTCCTCCTCTTACACTGCAGGGTTTTAGAAGAAGCTAAGCCCCGATAGCGTACCTAGAGCGTTCCTTGGGAGAGGCAGTTGGCTACACGGAGAACTCCGTGTCAAGGTAACGTTATTCAGGGAAGGGACCAGTGTGTAGCTAGAGTGTATATTTACTTGGAGAAATCACAAGGAGGTAGGCTGCGTGTTCGCTGGAAACGGGGACCTGATGGCACAGGCCTTGCCTTCCCATTTTGAATGCTCCATTCATGGTGCCTTGAAACTACCTTAATAACAGTTTTAGGACGGTTCTCTAGTCACTGTAGGCAGGGCTCTGGGAAGGGCACGAGTGTTCTCTACATCAACAGGGTGCTTTCATAGCCTGGGTGGGAGCTCCTCCTGAGACGCTCTAGAGCTAAAAGGAAACTTGACGTGAGTCCTGTCCTCAAGGTAAAGCCTTGAATAGCCTGCCGAAGCGGAAGCTTGGAGCAGAGTCCTTGAAGCATTAGCTTTAGGTCTCTTTTCTTTTAAGGTTAGAAAGCTTTCAGGACACTGAGGACCTCGCGTGAGCACCCTATTCCCTGCAAGAACACCTAGGACCGGCAGGCTCCACTAGGCTGCTAAGAAACATCCAGGCCCGGAAACCTTTCCTTGTTACTCTGTGTCTGCTGAGTGTAGGGCAACACACTGCACTCTTCCTTGGGAGAGCTGGATTTCCTCAGCACTCCAACAGCTCCAGGAAATCTGTTCTCTCACGTCCTACACGTCATGCAAATCTGCCTCATAGCCCTAGGCTGAGCGGCACTGAGAAACCAAAACTGCTTTGCATTCCTCGTACAGAGTCATACCTTAAGAGCCCATACTTAGAGGAGAAAGTCGGCTTGCGTTCCTGCCTTAACCACAGCACAGTTTTTCCTCTTACACTGCAGGGTGTTAGAAGAAGTTAAGCCCCGATAGCGTACCTAGAGCGTTCTTTGGGAGAGGCAGTTGGCTACACGGAGAACTCCGTGCCAAGGAAAGGTTATTCAGGGAAGGGACCAGTGTGTAGCTAGAGGGTATATTTACTCAGTAGAAATCACAAGGAGGTAGGCTGCGTGTTCCCTGGAAACGGGGACCTGATGGCACAGGCCTTGCCTTCCCATTTTGAATGCTCCATTCATGCTGCCTTGAAACCACCTAAATAACAGTTTTAGGACGGTTCTCTAGTCACTGTAGGCAGGGCTCTGGGAAGGGCACGAGTGTTCTCTACATCAACAGGGTGCTTTCATAGCCTGGGTGGGAGCTCCTCCTGAGACGCTCTAGAGCTAAAAGGAAACTTGACGTGAGTCCTGTCCTCAAGGTAAAGCCTTGAATAGCCTGCCGAAGCGGAAGCTTGGAGCAGAGTCCTTGAAGCATTAGCTTTAGGTCTGTTTTCTTTTAAGGTTAGTAAGCTTTCAGGACACCGAGGACCTCGCGTGAGCACCCTATTCCCTGCAAGGACACCTAGTACCGGCAGGCTCCACTAGGCTGCTAAGAAACATCCAGGCCCGGAAAGCTTTCCCAGTCACTCTGTATATGCTGAGTGTAGGGCATCACACTGCACTCTTCCTTGGGAGAGCTGGATTTCCTCATCACTCGAATAGCTCCAGGAAATCTGTTCTCTCAGGTCCTACATGTCAGGCAAATCTGCCTCATAGCCCTAGGCTGAGCGGCACTGAGAAACCAAAACTGCTTTGCATTCCTCGTACAGAGTCATACCTTAAGACCCCATACTTAGAGGAGAAAGTCGGCTTGCGTTCCTGCCTTAACCACAGCACAGTCCTCCTCTTACACTGCAGGGTTTTAGAAGAAGCTAAGCCCCGATAGCGTACCTAGAGCGTTCCTTGGGAGAGGCAGTTGGCTACACGGAGAACTCCGTGCCAAGGTAACGTTATTCAGGGAAGGGACCAGTGTGTAGCTAGAGTGTATATTTACTTGGAGAAATCACAAGGAGGTAGGCTGCGTGTTCGCTGGAAACGGGGACCTGATGGCACAGGCCTTGCCTTCCCATTTTGAATGCTCCATTCATGCTGCTTTGAAACTACCTTAATAACAGTTTTAGGACGGTTCTCTAGTCACTGTAGGCAGGGCTCTGGGAAGGGCACGAGTGTTCTCTCCATCAACAGGGTGCTTTCATAGCCTGGGTGGGAGCTCCTCCTGAGACGCTCTAGAGCTAAAAGGAAACTTGACGTGAGTCCTGTCCTCAAGGTAAAGCCTTGAATAGCCTGCCGTAGCGGAAGCTTGGAGCAGAGTCCTTGAAGCATTAGCTTTAGGTCTCTTTTCTTTTAAGGTTAGTAAGCTTTCAGGACACTGAGGACCTCGCGTGAGCACCCTATTCCCTGCAAGAACACCTAGGACCGGCAGGCTCCACTAGGCTGCTAAGAAACATCCAGGCCCGGAAACCTTTCCCTGTTACTCTGTGTCTGCTGAGTGTAGGGCAACACACTGCACTCTTCCTTGGGAGACCTGGATTTCTTCAGCACTCCAACAGCTCCAGGAAAACTGTTCTCTCACGTCCTACACGTCATGCAAATCTGCTTCATAGCCCTAGGCTGAGCGGCACTGAGAAACCAAAACTGCTTTGCATTCCTCGTACAGAGTCATACCTTAAGACCCCATACTTAGAGGAGAAAGTCGGCTTGCGTTCCTGCCTTAACCACAGCACAGTCCTCCTCTTACACTGCAGGGTTTTAGAAGAAGCTAAGCCCCGATAGCGTACCTAGAGCGTTCCTTGGGAGAGGCAGTTGGCTACACGGAGAACTCCGTGCTAAGGTAACGTTATTCAGGGAAGGGACCAGTGTAGCTAGAGTGTATATTTACTTGGAGAAATCACAAGGAGGTAGGCTGCGTGTTCGCTGGAAACGGGGACCTGATGGCACAGGCCTTGCTTTCCCATTTTCAATGCTCCATTCATGCTGCCTTGAAACTACCTAAAAAACAGTTTTAGGACGGTTCTCTAGTCACTGTAGGCAGGGCTCTGGGAAGGGAACGAGTGTTCTCTCCATCAACAGGGTGCTTTCATAGCCTGGGTGGGAGCTCCTCCTGAGACGCTCTAGAGCTAAAAGGAAACTTGACGTGAGTCCTTTCCTCTACGTAAAGCCGTGAATAGCCTGCCGAAGCGGAAGCTTCGAACAGAGTCCTTGAAGCATTAGCTTTAGGTCTGTTTTCTTTTAAAGTTAGTAAGCTTTCAGGACACCGAGGACCTCGCGTGGGCACCCTATTCCCTGCAAGAACACCTAGTACCGGCAGGCTCCACTAGGCTGCTAAGAAACATCCAGGCCCAGAAACCTTTCCCAGTCATTCTGTGTATGCTGAGTGTAGGGCAACACACTGCATTCTTCCTTGGGAGAGCTGGATTTCCTCAGCACTCCAACAGCTCCAGGAAATCTGTTCTCTCATGTCCTACACGTCATGCAAATCTGCCTCATAGCCCTAGGCTGAGCGGCACTGAGAAACCAAAACTGCTTTGCATTCCTCGTACAGAGTCACACCTTAAGACCCCATACTTAGAGGAGAAAGTCGGCTTGCTTTCCTGCCTTAACCACAGCACAGTTTTTCCTCTTACACTGCAGGGTGTTAGAAGAAGTTAAGCCCCGATAGCGTACCTAGAGCGTTCCTTGGGAGAGGCAGTTGGCTACACGGAGAACTCCGTGCCAAGGTAACGTTATTCAGGGAAGGGACCAGTGTGTAGCTAGAGTGTATATTTACTTGGAGAAATCACAAGGAGGTAGGCTGCGTGTTCGCTGGAAACGGGGACCTGATGGCACAGGCCTTGCCTTCCCATTTTGAATGCTCCATTCATGCTGCCTTGAAACTACCTTAATAACAGTTTTAGGACGGTTCTCTAGTCACTGTAGGCAGGGCTCTGGGAAGGGCACGAGTGTTCTCTCCATCAACAGGGTGCTTTCATAGCCTGGGTGGGAGCTCCTCCTGAGACGCTCTAGAGCTAAAAGGAAACTTGACGTGAGTCCTGTCCTCAAGGTAAAGCCTTGAATAGCCTGCCGTAGCGGAAGCTTGGAGCAGAGTCCTTGAAGCATTAGCTTTAGGTCTCTTTTCTTTTAAGGTTAGTAAGCTTTCAGGACACTGAGGACCTCGCGTGAGCACCCTATTCCCTGCAAGAACACCTAGGACCGGCAGGCTCCACTAGGCTGCTAAGAAACATCCAGGCCCGGAAACCTTTCCCTGTTACTCTGTGTATGCTGAGTGTAGGGCAACACACTGCACTCTTCCTTGGGAGAGCTGAATTTCCTCAGCACTCCAACAGCTCCAGGAAATCTGTTCTCTCACGTCCTACATGTCATGCAAATCTGCCTCATAGCCCTAGGCTGAGCGGCACTGAGAAACCAAAACTGCTTTGCATTCCTCGTACAGAGTCATACCTTAAGACCCCATACTTAGAGGAGAAAGTCGGCTTGCGTTCCTGCCTTAACCACAGCACAGTCCTCCTCTTACACTGCAGGGTTTTAGAAGAAGCTAAGCCCCGATAGCGTACCTAGAGCGTTCCTTGGGAGAGGCAGTTGGTTACACGGAGAACTCCGTGCCAAGGAAAGGTTATTCAGGGAAGGGACCAGTGTGTAGCTAGAGGGTATATTTACTCAGTAGAAATCACAAGGAGGTAGGCTGCGTGTTCCCTGGAAACGGGGACCTGATGGCACAGGCCTTGCCTTCCCATTTTGAATGCTCCATTCATGCTGCCTTGAAACCACCTAAATAACAGTTTTAGGACGGTTCTCTAGTCACTGTAGGCAGGGCTCTGGGAAGGGCACGAGTGTTCTCTCCATCAACAGGGTGCTTTCATAGCCTGGGTGGGAGCTCCTCCTGAGACGCTCTAGAGCTAAAAGGAAACTTGATGTGAGTCCTGTCCTCAAGGTAAAGCCTTGAATAGCCTGCCGAAGCGGAAGCTTGGAGCAGAGTCCTTGAAGCATAAGCTTTAGGTCTCTTTTCTTTTAAGGTTAGTAAGCTTTCAGGACACCGAGGACCTCGCGTGGGCACCCTATTCCCTGCAAGAACACCTAGGACCGGCAGGCTCCACTAGGCTGCTAAGAAACATCCAGGCCCGGAAACCTTTCCCAGTCACTCTGTGTATGCTGAGTGTAGGGCAACACACTGCATTCTTCCTTGGGAGAGCTGGATTTCCTCAGCACTCCAACAGCTCCAGGAAATCTGTTCTCTCACGTCCTACACGTCATGCAAATCTGCCTCATAGCCCTAGGCTGAGCGGCACTGAGAAACCAAAACTGCTTTGCATTCCTCGTACAGAGTCATACCTTAAGACCCCATACTTAGAGGAGAAAGTCGGCTTGCGTTCCTGCCTTAACCACAGCACAGTTTTTCCTCTTACACTGCAGGGTGTTAGAAGAAGTTAAGCCCCGATAGCGTACCTAGAGCGTTCTTTGGGAGAGGCAGTTGGCTACACGGAGAACTCCGTGCCAAGGAAAGGTTATTCAGGGAAGGGACCAGTGTGTAGCTAGAGGGTATATTTACTCAGTAGAAATCACAAGGAGGTAGGCTGCGTGTTCCCTGGAAACGGGGACCTGATGGCACAGGCCTTGCCTTCCCATTTTGAATGCTCCATTCATGCTGCCTTGAAACCACCTAAATAACAGTTTTAGGACGGTTCTCTAGTCACTGTAGGCAGGGCTCTGGGAAGGGCACGAGTGTTCTCTACATCAACAGGGTGCTTTCATAGCCTGGGTGGGAGCTCCTCCTGAGACGCTCTAGAGCTAAAAGGAAACTTGACGTGAGTCCTGTCCTCAAGGTAAAGCCTTGAATAGCCTGCCGAAGCGGAAGCTTGGAGCAGAGTCCTTGAAGCATTAGCTTTAGGTCTCTTTTCTTTTAAGGTTAGTAAGCTTTCAGGACACCGAGGACCTCGCGTGGGCACCCTATTCCCTGCAAGAACACCTAGGACCGGCAGGCTCCACTAGGCTGCTAAGAAACATCCAGGCCCGGAAACCTTTCCCAGTCACTCTGTGTATGCTGAGTGTAGGGCATCACACTGCACTCTTCCTTGGGAGAGCTGGATTTCCTCAGCACTCGAATAGCTCCAGGAAATCTGTTCTCTCAGGTCCTACATGTCAGGCAAATCTGCCTCATAGCCCTAGGCTGAGCGGCACTGACAAACCAAAACTGCTTTGCATTCCTCGTACAGAGTCATACCTTAAGACCCCATACTTAGAGGAGAAAGTCG
Source organism: Balaenoptera ricei (assembly GCF_028023285.1). Taxonomy (NCBI): domain Eukaryota; kingdom Metazoa; phylum Chordata; class Mammalia; order Artiodactyla; family Balaenopteridae; genus Balaenoptera; species Balaenoptera ricei. Next base: position 61,475,029 of record NC_082652.1, read on the forward strand.
GCTTGCGTTCCTGCCTTAACCACAGCACAGTCCTCCACTTACACTGCAGGGTTTTAGAAGAAGCCAAGCCCCGAGAGCGTACCTAGAGCGTTCCTTGGGAGAGGCAGTTGGCTACACGGAGAACTCCGTGCCAAGGTAACGTTATTCAGGGAAGGGACCAGTGTGTAGCTAGAGTGTATATTTACTTGGAGAAATCACAAGGAGGTAGGCTGCGTGTTCGCTGGAAACGGGGACCTGATGGCACAGGCCTTGCCTTCCCATTTTGAATGCTCCATTCATGCTGCCTTGAAACTACCTTAATAACAGTTTTAGGACGGTTCTCTAGTCACTGTAGGCAGGGCTCTGGGAAGGGCACGAGTGTTCTCTACATCAACAGGGTGCTTTCATAGCCTGGGTGGGAGCTCCTCCTGAGACGCTCTAGAGCTAAAAGGAAACTTGACGTGAGTCCTGTCCTCAAGGTAAAGCCTTGAATAGCCTGCCGTAGCGGAAGCTTGGAGCAGAGTCCTTGAAGCATTAGCTTTAGGTCTCTTTTCTTTTAAGGTTAGTAAGCTTTCAGGACACTGAGGACCTCGCGTGAGCACCCTATTCCCTGCAAGAACACCTAGGACCGGCAGGCTCCACTAGGCTGCTAAGAAACATCCAGGCCCGGAAACCTTTCCCTGTTACTCTGTGTATGCTGAGTGTAGGGCAACACACTGCACTCTTCCTTGGGAGAGCTGAATTTCCTCAGCACTCCAACAGCTCCAGGAAATCTGTTCTCTCACGTCCTACATGTCATGCAAATCTGCCTCATAGCCCTAGGCTGAGCGGCACTGAGAAACCAAAACTGCTTTGCATTCCTCGTACAGAGTCATACCTTAAGACCCCATACTTAGAGGAGAAAGTCGGCTTGCGTTCCTGCCTTAACCACAGCACAGTCCTCCTCTTACACTGCAGGGTTTTAGAAGAAGCTAAGCCCCGATAGCGTACCTAGAGCGTTCCTTGGGAGAGGCAGTTGGTTACACGGAGAACTCCGTGCCAAGGAAAGGTTATTCAGGGAAGGGACCAGTGTGTAGCTAGAGGGTATATTTACTCAGTAGAAATCACAAGGAGGTAGGCTGCGTGTTCCCTGGAAACGGGGACCTGATGGCACAGGCCTTGCCTTCCCATTTTGAATGCTCCATTCATGCTGCCTTGAAACCACCTAAATAACAGTTTTAGGACGGTTCTCTAGTCACTGTAGGCAGGGCTCTGGGAAGGGCACGAGTGTTCTCTCCATCAACAGGGTGCTTTCATAGCCTGGGTGGGAGCTCCTCCTGAGACGCTCTAGAGCTAAAAGGAAACTTGATGTGAGTCCTGTCCTCAAGGTAAAGCCTTGAATAGCCTGCCGAAGCGGAAGCTTGGAGCAGAGTCCTTGAAGCATAAGCTTTAGGTCTCTTTTCTTTTAAGGTTAGTAAGCTTTCAGGACACCGAGGACCTCGCGTGGGCACCCTATTCCCTGCAAGAACACCTAGGACCGGCAGGCTCCACTAGGCTGCTAAGAAACATCCAGGCCCGGAAACCTTTCCCAGTCACTCTGTGTATGCTGAGTGTAGGGCAACACACTGCATTCTTCCTTGGGAGAGCTGGATTTCCTCAGCACTCCAACAGCTCCAGGAAATCTGTTCTCTCACGTCCTACACGTCATGCAAATCTGCCTCATAGCCCTAGGCTGAGCGGCACTGAGAAACCAAAACTGCTTTGCATTCCTCGTACAGAGTCATACCTTAAGACCCCATACTTAGAGGAGAAAGTCGGCTTGCGTTCCTGCCTTAACCACAGCACAGTTTTTCCTCTTACACTGCAGGGTGTTAGAAGAAGTTAAGCCCCGATAGCGTACCTAGAGCGTTCTTTGGGAGAGGCAGTTGGCTACACGGAGAACTCCGTGCCAAGGAAAGGTTATTCAGGGAAGGGACCAGTGTGTAGCTAGAGGGTATATTTACTCAGTAGAAATCACAAGGAGGTAGGCTGCGTGTTCCCTGGAAACGGGGACCTGATGGCACAGGCCTTGCCTTCCCATTTTGAATGCTCCATTCATGCTGCCTTGAAACCACCTAAATAACAGTTTTAGGACGGTTCTCTAGTCACTGTAGGCAGGGCTCTGGGAAGGGCACGAGTGTTCTCTACATCAACAGGGTGCTTTCATAGCCTGGGTGGGAGCTCCTCCTGAGACGCTCTAGAGCTAAAAGGAAACTTGACGTGAGTCCTTTCCTCAAGGTAAAGCCTTGAATAGTCTGCCGAAGCGGAAGCTTGGAGCAGAGTCCTTGAAGCATTAGCTTTAGGTCTCTTTTCTTTTAAAGTTAGTAAGCTTTCAGGACACCGAGGACCTCGCGTGAACACACTATTCCCTGCAAGAACACCTAGTACCGGCAGGCTCCACTAGGCTGCTAAGAAACATCCAGGCCCGGAAAACTTTCCCAGTCACTCTGTGTATGCTGAGTGTAGGGCAACACACTGCATTCTTCCTTGGGAGAGCTGGATTTCCTCAGCACTCCAACAGCTCCAGGAAATCTGTTCTCTCACGTCCTACACGTCATGCAAATCTGCCTCATAGCCCTAGGCTGAGCGGCACTGAGAAACCAAAACTGCTTTGCATTCCTCGTACAGAGTCATACCTTAAGACCCCATACTTAGAGGAGAAAGTCGGCTTGCGTTCCTGCCTTAACCACAGCACAGTCCTCCTCTTACACTGCAGGGTTTTAGAAGAAGCTAAGCCCCGATAGCGTACCTAGAGCGTTCCTTGGGAGAGGCAGTTGGCTACACGGAGAACTCCGTGTCAAGGTAACGTTATTCAGGGAAGGGACCAGTGTGTAGCTAGAGTGTATATTTACTTGGAGAAATCACAAGGAGGTAGGCTGCGTGTTCGCTGGAAACGGGGACCTGATGGCACAGGCCTTGCCTTCCCATTTTGAATGCTCCATTCATGGTGCCTTGAAACTACCTTAATAACAGTTTTAGGACGGTTCTCTAGTCACTGTAGGCAGGGCTCTGGGAAGGGCACGAGTGTTCTCTACATCAACAGGGTGCTTTCATAGCCTGGGTGGGAGCTCCTCCTGAGACGCTCTAGAGCTAAAAGGAAACTTGACGTGAGTCCTGTCCTCAAGGTAAAGCCTTGAATAGCCTGCCGTAGCGGAAGCTTGGAGCAGAGTCCTTGAAGCATTAGCTTTAGGTCTCTTTTCTTTTAAGGTTAGAAAGCTTTCAGGACACTGAGGACCTCGCGTGAGCACCCTATTCCCTGCAAGAACACCTAGGACCGGCAGGCTCCACTAGGCTGCTAAGAAACATCCAGGCCCGGAAACCTTTCCTTGTTACTCTGTGTCTGCTGAGTGTAGGGCAACACACTGCACTCTTCCTTGGGAGAGCTGGATTTCCTCAGCACTCCAACAGCTCCAGGAAATCTGTTCTCTCACGTCCTACACGTCATGCAAATCTGCCTCATAGCCCTAGGCTGAGCGGCACTGAGAAACCAAAACTGCTTTGCATTCCTCGTACAGAGTCATACCTTAAGAGCCCATACTTAGAGGAGAAAGTCGGCTTGCGTTCCTGCCTTAACCACAGCACAGTTTTTCCTCTTACACTGCAGGGTGTTAGAAGAAGTTAAGCCCCGATAGCGTACCTAGAGCGTTCTTTGGGAGAGGCAGTTGGCTACACGGAGAACTCCGTGCCAAGGAAAGGTTATTCAGGGAAGGGACCAGTGTGTAGCTAGAGGGTATATTTACTCAGTAGAAATCACAAGGAGGTAGGCTGCGTGTTCCCTGGAAACGGGGACCTGATGGCACAGGCCTTGCCTTCCCATTTTGAATGCTCCATTCATGCTGCCTTGAAACCACCTAAATAACAGTTTTAGGACGGTTCTCTAGTCACTGTAGGCAGGGCTCTGGGAAGGGCACGAGTGTTCTCTACATCAACAGGGTGCTTTCATAGCCTGGGTGGGAGCTCCTCCTGAGACGCTCTAGAGCTAAAAGGAAACTTGACGTGAGTCCTGTCCTCAAGGTAAAGCCTTGAATAGCCTGCCGAAGCGGAAGCTTGGAGCAGAGTCCTTGAAGCATTAGCTTTAGGTCTGTTTTCTTTTAAGGTTAGTAAGCTTTCAGGACACCGAGGACCTCGCGTGAGCACCCTATTCCCTGCAAGGACACCTAGTACCGGCAGGCTCCACTAGGCTGCTAAGAAACATCCAGGCCCGGAAAGCTTTCCCAGTCACTCTGTATATGCTGAGTGTAGGGCATCACACTGCACTCTTCCTTGGGAGACCTGGATTTCCTCATCACTCGAATAGCTCCAGGAAATCTGTTCTCTCAGGTCCTACATGTCAGGCAAATCTGCCTCATAGCCCTAGGCTGAGCGGCACTGAGAAACCAAAACTGCTTTGCATTCCTCGTACAGAGTCATACCTTAAGACCCCATACTTAGAGGAGAAAGTCGGCTTGCGTTCCTGCCTTAACCACAGCACAGTCCTCCTCTTACACTGCAGGGTTTTAGAAGAAGCTAAGCCCCGATAGCGTACCTAGAGCGTTCCTTGGGAGAGGCAGTTGGCTACACGGAGAACTCCGTGCCAAGGTAACGTTATTCAGGGAAGGGACCAGTGTGTAGCTAGAGTGTATATTTACTTGGAGAAATCACAAGGAGGTAGGCTGCGTGTTCGCTGGAAACGGGGACCTGATGGCACAGGCCTTGCCTTCCCATTTTGAATGCTCCATTCATGCTGCTTTGAAACTACCTTAATAACAGTTTTAGGACGGTTCTCTAGTCACTGTAGGCAGGGCTCTGGGAAGGGCACGAGTGTTCTCTCCATCAACAGGGTGCTTTCATAGCCTGGGTGGGAGCTCCTCCTGAGACGCTCTAGAGCTAAAAGGAAACTTGACGTGAGTCCTGTCCTCAAGGTAAAGCCTTGAATAGCCTGCCGTAGCGGAAGCTTGGAGCAGAGTCCTTGAAGCATTAGCTTTAGGTCTCTTTTCTTTTAAGGTTAGTAAGCTTTCAGGACACTGAGGACCTCGCGTGAGCACCCTATTCCCTGCAAGAACACCTAGGACCGGCAGGCTCCACTAGGCTGCTAAGAAACATCCAGGCCCGGAAACCTTTCCCTGTTACTCTGTGTCTGCTGAGTGTAGGGCAACACACTGCACTCTTCCTTGGGAGACCTGGATTTCTTCAGCACTCCAACAGCTCCAGGAAAACTGTTCTCTCACGTCCTACACGTCATGCAAATCTGCTTCATAGCCCTAGGCTGAGCGGCACTGAGAAACCAAAACTGCTTTGCATTCCTCGTACAGAGTCATACCTTAAGACCCCATACTTAGAGGAGAAAGTCGGCTTGCGTTCCTGCCTTAACCACAGCACAGTCCTCCTCTTACACTGCAGGGTTTTAGAAGAAGCTAAGCCCCGATAGCGTACCTAGAGCGTTCCTTGGGAGAGGCAGTTGGCTACACGGAGAACTCCGTGCTAAGGTAACGTTATTCAGGGAAGGGACCAGTGTAGCTAGAGTGTATATTTACTTGGAGAAATCACAAGGAGGTAGGCTGCGTGTTCGCTGGAAACGGGGACCTGATGGCACAGGCCTTGCTTTCCCATTTTCAATGCTCCATTCATGCTGCCTTGAAACTACCTAAAAAACAGTTTTAGGACGGTTCTCTAGTCACTGTAGGCAGGGCTCTGGGAAGGGAACGAGTGTTCTCTCCATCAACAGGGTGCTTTCATAGCCTGGGTGGGAGCTCCTCCTGAGACGCTCTAGAGCTAAAAGGAAACTTGACGTGAGTCCTTTCCTCTACGTAAAGCCGTGAATAGCCTGCCGAAGCGGAAGCTTCGAACAGAGTCCTTGAAGCATTAGCTTTAGGTCTGTTTTCTTTTAAAGTTAGTAAGCTTTCAGGACACCGAGGACCTCGCGTGGGCACCCTATTCCCTGCAAGAACACCTAGTACCGGCAGGCTCCACTAGGCTGCTAAGAAACATCCAGGCCCAGAAACCTTTCCCAGTCATTCTGTGTATGCTGAGTGTAGGGCAACACACTGCATTCTTCCTTGGGAGAGCTGGATTTCCTCAGCACTCCAACAGCTCCAGGAAATCTGTTCTCTCACGTCCTACACGTCATGCAAATCTGCCTCATAGCCCTAGGCTGAGCGGCACTGAGAAACCAAAACTGCTTTGCATTCCTCGTACAGAGTCACACCTTAAGACCCCATACTTAGAGGAGAAAGTCGGCTTGCTTTCCTGCCTTAACCACAGCACAGTTTTTCCTCTTACACTGCAGGGTGTTAGAAGAAGTTAAGCCCCGATAGCGTACCTAGAGCGTTCTTTGGGAGAAGCAGTTGGCTACACGGAGAACTCCGTGCCAAGGAAAGGTTATTCAGGGAAGGGCCCAGTGTGTAGCTAGAGGGTATATTTACTCAGTAGAAAACACAAGGAGGTAGGCTGCGTGTTCCCTGGAAACGGGGACCTGATGGCACAGGCCTTGCCTTCCCATTTTGAATGCTCCATTCATGCTGCCTTGAAACCACCTAAATAACAGTTTTAGGACGGTTCTCTAGTCACTGTAGGCAGGGCTCTGGGAAGGGCACGAGTGTTCTCTACATCAACAGGGTGCTTTCATAGCCTGGGTGGGAGCTCCTCCTGAGACGCTCTAGAGCTAAAAGGAAACTTGACGTGAGTCCTGTCCTCAAGGTAAAGCCTTGAATAGCCTGCCGAAGCGGAAGCTTGGAGCAGAGTCCTTGAAGCATTAGCTTTAGGTCTCTTTTCTTTTAAGGTTAGTAAGCTTTCAGGACACCGAGGACCTCGCGTGGGCACCCTACTCCCTGCAAGAACACCTAGGACCGGCAGGCTCCACTAGGCTGCTAAGAAACATCCAGGCCCGGAAACCTTTCCCAGTCACTCTGTGTATGCTGAGTGTAGGGCATCACACTGCACTCTTCCTTGGGAGAGCTGGATTTCCTCAGCACTCGAATAGCTCCAGGAAATCTGTTCTCTCAGGTCCTACATGTCAGGCAAATCTGCCTCATAGCCCTAGGCTGAGCGGCACTGACAAACCAAAACTGCTTTGCATTCCTCGTACAGAGTCATACCTTAAGACCCCATACTTAGAGGAGAAAGTCGGCTTGCGTTCCTGCCTTAACCACAGCACAGTCCTCCACTTACACTGCAGGGTTTTAGAAGAAGCCAAGCCCCGAGAGCGTACCTAGAGCGTTCCTTGGGAGAGGCAGTTGGCTACACGGAGAACTCCGTGCCAAGGTAACGTTATTCAGGGAAGGGACCAGTGTGTAGCTAGAGTGTATATTTACTTGGAGAAATCACAAGGAGGTAGGCTGCGTGTTCGCTGGAAACGGGGACCTGATGGCACAGGCCTTGCCTTCCCATTTTGAATGCTCCATTCATGCTGCCTTGAAACTACCTTAATAACAGTTTTAGGACGGTTCTCTAGTCACTGTAGGCAGGGCTCTGGGAAGGGCACGAGTGTTCTCTACATCAACAGGGTGCTTTCATAGCCTGGGTGGGAGCTCCTCCTGAGACGCTCTAGAGCTAAAAGGAAACTTGACGTGAGTCCTGTCCTCAAGGTAAAGCCTTGAATAGCCTGCCGTAGCGGAAGCTTGGAGCAGAGTCCTTGAAGCATTAGCTTTAGGTCTCTTTTCTTTTAAGGTTAGTAAGCTTTCAGGACACTGAGGACCTCGCGTGAGCACCCTATTCCCTGCAAGAACACCTAGGACCGGCAGGCTCCACTAGGCTGCTAAGAAACATCCAGGCCCGGAAACCTTTCCCTGTTACTCTGTGTATGCTGAGTGTAGGGCAACACACTGCACTCTTCCTTGGGAGAGCTGAATTTCCTCAGCACTCCAACAGCTCCAGGAAATCTGTTCTCTCACGTCCTACACGTCATGCAAATCTGCCTCATAGCCCTAGGCTGAGCGGCACTGAGAAACCAAAACTGCTTTGCATTCCTCGTACAGAGTCATACCTTAAGAGCCCATACTTAGAGGAGAAAGTCGGCTTGCGTTCCTGCCTTAACCACAGCACAGTTTTTCCTCTTACACTGCAGGGTGTTAGAAGAAGTTAAGCCCCGATAGCGTACCTAGAGCGTTCTTTGGGAGAGGCAGTTGGCTACACGGAGAACTCCGTGCCAAGGAAAGGTTATTCAGGGAAGGGACCAGTGTGTAGCTAGAGGGTATATTTACTCAGTAGAAATCACAAGGAGGTAGGCTGCGTGTTCCCTGGAAACGGGGACCTGATGGCACAGGCCTTGCCTTCCTATTTTGAATGCTCCATTCATGCTGCCTTGAAACCACCTAAATAACAGTTTTAGGACGGTTCTCTAGTCACTGTAGGCAGGGCTCTGGGAAGGGCACGAGTGTTCTCTACATCAACAGGGTGCTTTCATAGCCTGGGTGGGAGCTCCTCCTGAGACGCTCTAGAGCTAAAAGGAAACTTGACGTGAGTCCTGTCCTCAAGGTAAAGCCTTGAATAGCCTGCCGAAGCGGAAGCTTGGAGCAGAGTCCTTGAAGCATTAGCTTTAGGTCTCTTTTCTTTTAAGGTTAGTAAGCTTTCAGGACACCGAGGACCTCGCGTGGGCACCCTATTCCCTTCAAGAACACCTAGTACCGGCAGGCTCCACTAGGCTGCTAAGAAACATCCAGGCCCAGAAACCTTTCCCAGTCACTCTGTGTATGCTGAGTGTAGGGCATCACACTGCACTCTTCCTTGGGAGAGCTGGATTTCCTCAGCACTCGAATAGCTCCAGGAAATCTGTTCTCTCAGGTCCTACATGTCAGGCAAATCTGCCTCATAGCCCTAGGCTGAGCGGCACTGACAAACCAAAACTGCTTTGCATTCCTCGTACAGAGTCATACCTTAAGACCCCATACTTAGAGGAGAAAGTCGGCTTGCGTTCCTGCCTTAACCACAGCACAGTCCTCCTCTTACACTGCAGGGTTTTAGAAGAAGCCAAGCCCCGAGAGCGTACCTAGAGCGTTCCTTGGGAGAGGCAGTTGGCTACACGGAGAACTCCGTGCCAAGGTAACGTTATTCACGGAAGGGACCAGTGTGTAGCTAGAGTGTATATTTACTTGGAGAAATCACAAGGAGGTAGGCTGCGTGTTCGCTGGAAACGGGGACCTGATGGCACAGGCCTTGCTTTCCCATTTTCAATGCTCCATTCATGCTGCCTTGAAACTACCTAAAAAACAGTTTTAGGACGGTTCTCTAGTCACTGTAGGCAGGGCTCTGGGAAGGGCACGAGTGTTCTCTACATCAACAGGGTGCTTTCATAGCCTGGGTGGGAGCTCCTCCTGAGACGCTCTAGAGCTAAAAGGAAACTTGACGTGAGTCCTGTCCTCAAGGTAAAGCCTTAAATAGCCTGCCGTAGCGGAAGCTTGGAGCAGAGTCCTTGAAGCATTAGCTTTAGGTCTCTTTTCTTTTAAGGTTAGTAAGCTTTCAGGACACTGAGGATCTCGCGTGAGCACCCGATTCCCTGCAAGAACACCTAGGACCGGCAGGCTCCACTAGGCTGCTAAGAAACATCCAGGCCCGGAAACCTTTCACTGTTACTCTGTGTCTGCTGAGTGTAGGGCAACACACTGCACTCTTCTTTGGGAGACCTGGATTTCTTCAGCACTCCAACACCTCCAGGAAAACTGTTCTCTCACGTCCTACACGTCATGCAAATCTGCTTCATAGCCCTAGGCTGAGCGGCACTGAGAAACCAAAACTGCTTTGCATTCCTCGTACAGAGTCATACCTTAAGACCCCATACTTAGAGGAGAAAGTCGGCTTGCGTTCCTGCCTTAACCACAGCACAGTCCTCCTCTTACACTGCAGGGTTTTAGAAGAAGCTAAGCCCCGATAGCGTACCTAGAGCGTTCCTTGGGAGAGGCAGTTGGCTACACGGAGAACTCCGTGCTAAGGTAACGTTATTCAGGGAAGGGACCAGTGTAGCTAGAGTGTATATTTACTTGGAGAAATCACAAGGAGGTAGGCTGCGTGTTCGCTGGAAACGGGGACCTGATGGCACAGGCCTTGCTTTCCCATTTTCAATGCTCCATTCATGCTGCCTTGAAACTACCTAAAAAACAGTTTTAGGACGGTTATCTAGTCACTGTAGGCAGGGCTCTGGGAAGGGCACGAGTGTTCTCTCCATCAACAGGGTGCTTTCATAGCCTGGGTGGGAGCTCCTCCTGAGACGCTCTAGAGCTAAAAGGAAACTTGACGTGAGTCCTTTCCTCTAGGTAAAGCCGTGAATAGCCTGCCGAAGCGGAAGCTTCGAACAGAGTCCTTGAAGCATTAGCTTTAGGTCTGTTTTCTTTTAAAGTTAGTAAGCTTTCAGGACACCGAGGACCTCGCGTGGGCACCCTATTCCCTGCAAGAACACCTAGTACCGGCAGGCTCCACTAGGCTGCTAAGAAACATCCAGGCCCAGAAACCTTTCCCAGTCACTCTGTGTATGCTGAGTGTAGGGCAACACACTGCATTCTTCCTTGGGAGAGCTGGATTTCCTCAGCACTCCAACAGCTCCAGGAAATCTGTTCTCTCACGTCCTACACGTCATGCAAATCTGCCTCATAGCCCTAGGCTGAGCGGCACTGAGAAACCAAAACTGCTTTGCATTCCTCGTACAGAGTCATACCTTAAGACCCCATACTTAGAGGAGAAAGTCGGCTTGCGTTCCTGCCTTAACCACAGCACAGTCCTCCTCTTACACTGCAGGGTTTTAGAAGAAGCTAAGCCCCGATAGCGTACCTAGAGCGTTCCTTGGGAGAGGCAGTTGGTTACACGGAGAACTCCGTGCCAAGGAAAGGTTATTCAGGGAAGGGACCAGTGTGTAGCTAGAGGGTATATTTACTCAGTAGAAATCACAAGGAGGTAGGCTGCGTGTTCCCTGGAAACGGGGACCTGATGGCACAGGCCTTGCCTTCCCATTTTGAATGCTCCATTCATGCTGCCTTGAAACCACCTAAATAACAGTTTTAGGACGGTTCTCTAGTCACTGTAGGCAGGGCTCTGGGAAGGGCACGAGTGTTCTCTCCATCAACAGGGTGCTTTCATAGCCTGGGTGGGAGCTCCTCCTGAGACGCTCTAGAGCTAAAAGGAAACTTGATGTGAGTCCTGTCCTCAAGGTAAAGCCTTGAATAGCCTGCCGAAGCGGAAGCTTGGAGCAGAGTCCTTGAAGCATAAGCTTTAGGTCTCTTTTCTTTTAAGGTTAGTAAGCTTTCAGGACACCGAGGACCTCGCGTGGGCACCCTATTCCCTGCAAGAACACCTAGGACCGGCAGGCTCCACTAGGCTGCTAAGAAACATCCAGGCCCGGAAACCTTTCCCAGTCACTCTGTGTATGCTGAGTGTAGGGCAACACACTGCATTCTTCCTTGGGAGAGCTGGATTTCCTCAGCACTCCAACAGCTCCAGGAAATCTGTTCTCTCACGTCCTACACGTCATGCAAATCTGCCTCATAGCCCTAGGCTGAGCGGCACTGAGAAACCAAAACTGCTTTGCATTCCTCGTACAGAGTCATACCTTAAGACCCCATACTTAGAGGAGAAAGTCGGCTTGCGTTCCTGCCTTAACCACAGCACAGTTTTTCCTCTTACACTGCAGGGTGTTAGAAGAAGTTAAGCCCCGATAGCGTACCTAGAGCGTTCCTTGGGAGAGGCAGTTGGCTACACGGAGAACTCCGTGCCAAGGTAACGTTATTCAGGGAAGGGACCAGTGTGTAGCTAGAGTGTATATTTACTTGGAGAAATCACAAGGAGGTAGGCTGCGTGTTCGCTGGAAACGGGGACCTGATGGCACAGGCCTTGCCTTCCCATTTTGAATGCTCCATTCATGCTGCCTTGAAACTACCTTAATAACAGTTTTAGGACGGTTCTCTAGTCACTGTAGGCAGGGCTCTGGGAAGGGCACGAGTGTTCTCTCCATCAACAGGGTGCTTTCATAGCCTGGGTGGGAGCTCCTCCTGAGACGCTCTAGAGCTAAAAGGAAACTTGACGTGAGTCCTGTCCTCAAGGTAAAGCCTTGAATAGCCTGCCGTAGCGGAAGCTTGGAGCAGAGTCCTTGAAGCATTAGCTTTAGGTCTCTTTTCTTTTAAGGTTAGTAAGCTTTCAGGACACTGAGGACCTCGCGTGAGCACCCTATTCCCTGCAAGAACACCTAGGACCGGCAGGCTCCACTAGGCTGCTAAGAAACATCCAGGCCCGGAAACCTTTCCCTGTTACTCTGTGTCTGCTGAGTGTAGGGCAACACACTGCACTCTTCCTTGGGAGAGCTGGATTTCCTCAGCACTCCAACAGCTCCAGGAAATCTGTTCTCTCACATCCTACACGTCATGCAAATCTGCCTCATAGCCCTAGGCTGAGCGGCACTGACAAACCAAAACTGCTTTGCTTTCCTCGTACAGAGTCATACCTTAAGACCCCATACTTAGAGGAGAAAGTCGGCTTGCGTTCCTGACTTAACCACAGCACAGTCCTCCTCTTACACTGCAGGGTTTTAGAAGAAGCTAAGCCCCGATAGCGTACCTAGAGCGTTCCTTGGGAGAGGCAGTTGGCTACACGGAGAACTCCGTGCCAAGGTAACGTTATTCAGGGAAGGGACCAGTGTAGCTAGAGTGTATATTTACTTGGAGAAATCACAAGGAGGTAGGCTGCGTGTTCGCTGGAAACGGGGACCTGATGGCACAGGCCTTGCATTCCCATTTTCAATGCTCCATTCATGCTGCCTTGAAACTACCTAAAAAACAGTTTTAGGACGGTTCTCTAGTCACTGTAGGCAGGGCTCTGGGAAGGGAACGAGTGTTCTCTCCATCAACAGGGTGCTTTCATAGCCTGGGTGGGAGCTCCTCCTGAGACGCTCTAGAGCTAAAAGGAAACTTGACGTGAGTCCTTTCCTGTAGGTAAAGCCGTGAATAGCCTGCCGAAGCGGAAGCTTCGAACAGAGTCCTTGAAGCATTAGCTTTAGGTCTGTTTTCTTTTAAAGTTAGTAAGCTTTCAGGACACCGAGGACCTCGCGTGGGCACCCTATTCCCTGCAAGAACACCTAGTACCGGCAGGCTCCACTAGGCTGCTAAGAAACATCCAGGCCCAGAAACCTTTCCCAGTCACTCTGTGTATGCTGAGTGTAGGGCAACACACTGCATTCTTCCTTGGGAGAGCTGGATTTCCTCAGCACTCCAACAGCTCCAGGAAATCTGTTCTCTCACGTCCTACACGTCATGCAAATCTGCCTCATAGCCCTAGGCTGAGCGGCACTGAGAAACCAAAACTGCTTTGCATTCCTCGTACAGAGTCATACCTTAAGACCCCATACTTAGAGGAGAAAGTCGGCTTGCGTTCCTGCCTTAACCACAGCACAGTTTTTCCTCTTACACTGCAGGGTGTTAGAAGAAGTTAAGCCCCGATAGCGTACCTAGAGCGTTCTTTGGGAGAGGCAGTTGGCTACACGGAGAACTCCGTGCCAAGGAAAGGTTATTCAGGGAAGGGACCAGTGTGTAGCTAGAGGGTATATTTACTCAGTAGAAATCACAAGGAGGTAGGCTGCGTGTTCCCTGGAAACGGGGACCTGATGGCACAGGCCTTGCCTTCCCATTTTGAATGCTCCATTCATGCTGCCTTGAAACCACCTAAATAACAGTTTTAGGACGGTTCTCTAGTCACTGTAGGCAGGGC